>NC_091341.1:3671252-3798752 GCF_038502225.1 Cherax quadricarinatus
TGTGTGTGTGTGTGTGTGTGTGTGTGTGTGTGTGTGTGTGTGTGTGTGTGTGTGTGTGTGTGTGTGTGTGTGTGTGTGTGTGTGTGTGTGTGTGTGTGTGTGTGTGTGTGTGTGTGTGTGTGTGTGTGTGTGTGTGTGTGTACTCGCCTAGTTGAGGTTGCAGGGGTCGAGTCCAAGCTCCTGACCCCGCCTCTTCACTGGTCGCTACTAGGTCACTCTCCCTGAACCTTGAGCTTTATCATAACTCTGCTTAAAGCTATGTATGGATCCTGCCTCCACTACATCGCTTCCCAAACTATTCCACTTCCTGACTACTCTGTGACTGAAGAAATACTTCCTAACATCCCTGTGATTCATCTGTGTCTTCAACTTTCAACTGTGTCCCCTTGTTGTTGTGTCCCATCTCTGGAACATCCTGTCTTTGTCCACCTTGTCAATTCCTCTCAGTATTTTGTATGTCGTTATCATGTCCCCCCTATCTCTCCTGTCCTCCAGTGTCGTCAGGTTGATTTCCCTTAACCTCTCCTCGTAGGACATACCTCTTAGCTCTGGGACTAGTCTTGTTGCAAACCTTTGCACTTTAACTAGTTTCTTTACGTGCTTGGCTAGGTGTGGGTTCCAGACTGGTGCCGCATACTCCAATATGGGCCTAACGTACGCGGTGTACAGGGTCCTGAACGATTCCTTATTGAAATGTCGGAATGCTGTTCTGAGGTTTGCTAGGCGCCCATATGCTGCAGCAGTTATTTGGTTGATGTGCGCTTCAGGAGATGTGCCTGGTGTTATACTCACCCCAAGGTCTTTTTCCTTGAGTGAGGTTTGTAGTCTCTGGCCCCCCTAGACTGTACACCATCTGCGGTCTTCTTTGTCCTTCCCCAATCTTCATGACTTTGCACTTGGTGGGGTTGAACTCCAGGAGCCAATTGCTGGACCAGGTCTGCAGGCTGTCCAGATCCCTTTGTAGTTCTGCTTGGTCTTTGATCGAATGAATTCTTCTCATCAACTTCACATCATCTGCAAACAGGGACACTTCGGAGTCTTTTCCTTCCGTCATGTCGTTCACAAATACCAGAAACAGCACTGGTCCTAGGACTGACCCCTGTGGGACCCCGCTGGTCACAGGTGCCCACTCTGACACCTCACCATGTACCATGACTCGCTGCTGTCTTCCTGACAAGTATTCCCTGATCCATTGTAGTGCCTTCCCTGTTATCCCTGCTTGGTCCTCCAGTTTTTGCACTAATCTCTTGTGTGGAACTGTGTCAAATGCCTTCTTGCAGTCCAAGAAAATGTAATCCACCCATCCTTCTCTCTCTTGTCTTACTGCTGTCACCATGTCATAGAGCTCCAGTAGATTTGTGACACAGGATTTCCCGTCCCTGAAACCATGTTGGCTGCTGTTGATGAGATCATTCCTTTCTAGGTGTTCCACCACTCTTCTCCTGATAATCTTCTCCATGACTTTGCATACTATACATGTCAGTGACACTGGTCTGTAGTTTAAAGATTTGGACTACATTTGCTGTCTTCCATGCCTTAGGCAATCTCCCTGTTTCGATAGATGCATTGAATATTGTTAGGGGTACACATAGCACCTCTGCTCCCTCTCTTAGGACCCATGGAGAGATGTTATCCGGCCCCATTGCCTTTGAGGTATCTAGCTCACTCAGAAGCCTCTTCACTTCTTCCTCGGTTGTGTGTACTGTGTCCAGCACTTGGTGGTGTGCCCCCACCTCTCAGTCTTTCTGGAGCCCCTTCTGTCTCCTCTGTGAACACTTCTTTGAATCTCTTGAGTTCCTCACATACTTCACAGTCATTTCTTGTTGTCTCTCCTCCTTCCTTCCTTAGCCTGATTACCTGGTCCTTGACTGTTGTTTTCCTCCTGATGTGGCTGTATAACAGTTTCGGGTCAGTCTTGGCTTTCGCTGCTATGTCGTTTTCATATTGTCGTTGGGCCTCCCTTCTTATCTGTGCATATTCATTTCTGGCTCTACGACTGCTCTCCTTATTCTCCTGGGTCCTTTGCCTTCTATATTTCTTCCAATCCCTAGCACAATTGGTTTTTGCCTCCCTGCACCTTTGGGTGAACGATGGGCTCATCCTGGCTTTTTCATTATTCCTGTTACCCTTGGGTACAAACCTCTCCTCAGCCTCCTTGCACATTGTTGCTACATATTCTATCATCTCATTAACTGGCTTCCCTGCCAGTTCTCTGTCCCACTGAACCTCATTCAGGAAGTTCCTCATTCCCGTGTAGTCCCCTCTCTTGTAGTTTGGCTTCATTCGTCCTGGCCTTCCTGCTTCCCCCTCCACTTGTAGCTCTACTGTGTATTCGAAGCTTAAAACCACATAATCGCTGGCCCCAAGGGGTCTTTCGTATGTGATGTCCTCAATATCTGCACTACTCAAGGTGAATATGAAGTCCAGTCTTGCTGGTTCATCCTCTCCTCTCCTCTCTTGTAGTGTCCCTTACGTGTTGGTACATGAAGTTTTCCAGTACCACCTCCATCATCTTAGCCCTCCATGTATCTTGGCCCCCATGTGGCTCCAAGTTCTCCCAATCGATCTCCTTGTGGTTAAAGTCACCCATGATCAGGAGCTTTGCCCTGCATGCATGAGCTCTTCTGACCACTGCAGCCAGTGTGTCAACCATCGCTCTATTGCTCTCGTCATACTCTTGCCTTGGCCTCCTGCTGTTCTGTGGTGGGTTATACATCACTGCAATTACCACCTTGGGACCTCCAGAGTGAAGCGTTCCCACTATGTAATCACTTGCTTCTCCGCTGTCTCTCTCCAGCTCATCAAAATTCCATCGGTTTTTGATCAGCAATGCCAGTCCTCCACCCCCACTGTTCCCTCTGTCTTTCCTGAGGATATGGTATCCCGTTGGAAAGATGGCATCTGTTATCATACCTGTAAGCTTGGTTTCTGTGAGAGCTATGATGTCTGGTGATGCCTCTTTTGCTCTTTCGTGCCACTCCTCCCACTTATTTGTTATTCCATCAGCGTTTGTGTACCATACCTTCAGTTTCCTTTCTAACACTGTGGTTTGGGGGGCCTGTGAGGGTGGGAGACTTGGTAGCGTACTGTGGGATTCTATAGCTGGGTGTTGGGTGGAAGCTGTGGGTATGGATTGTAGTTTGTGTTGGGATGGTGTGATAGGTTGTGGGGTTCTGGGGATAGTTGTGTGTGTGTTTGCCCTTGCTGCTATGTTCTGCTCTGATTGACCTCTGCTGGTTCCATACTTGTCTCCTTTCCTAGCTCCTTTCGCTTTCTTGTCCTCTCCCTCAGCTGCTGTCGTTCTGTTTGTCTCTGTCTAGGAACACCCTCTTGTACTCTTCCGAGTATTTCAACCGTGGTTTCTTTTGGAGGATCCTGTTCCGCACTGTTTCTGTCCTGAGAATCAGCTTGATCGGTCGTTTTCTCCCCTTCAAGTACCCCCCTATTCTCCTAAAATTTACAATCTCGTCCATGTCTTCTCCACCTATTTCCCTGATGATTTTCTCAGTCTCTTTCTGCCTGCCGTCTTTCAGTGTGTGTCCTTTCATCTCTCTCCTGAAGCCCATGGATAAACACTGATTTTGCCCTTTCCTCCTCCCACTGCCTCTCCCTCTGTGACTCTGGTTCCTGTCTGTACGTGGTCATTTTCTCCCTTGATTTTTCCAGTGGCTCTTGGTAGTATGGTTGTGCCTCTGCATTCGACCTATCACCCTCTCTACCTGCACCCAGCTGCTCTTCCCTTTCACTCCTTGGCCCTTCTTGGCAGGTTATGACCTTAGCATAATTCATATCTCCTTCCTTCCTGTTCGGCCTCTCCTTCCTTCCTGTTCGGCCTCTCAGCTTCATATGCTGTGTCTTCTCTGGTCACTGACCCTGTAACTTGCCTCAGCCTGTTTACCTCATCTTCTAGGACCCTTATCCTGGCTACTGCAATTTCGACATGTACCTCCCAATTGTTTGTGTGTGTGTGTGTACTCAACTGTGATTGCAAGGGTCGAGTCTCAGCTCCTGGTTCCGCCTTATCACTTCACCGTGTAGGTCTACCTACCTACTTGCTGACCACTCTAAGGCTAAAGAAGTATTTCCTGACATCCCTTTAACTCGTGTATTAAAACCTTCAGCTGTGTCCTCGTGTACCTGAGACCCTCCTCAATTACAGACTCTCCATATCAACCCTGTTAATTCCTCTCAGTATTTTGTACGTCATAATCATGAAACTTTTGGTCGTTCTGTTTTCTGATATCAAGTTTAGCTCCTTTAGCTCTCCTAGTTTATACCCTTCAGCTTTGTGACTAACCTCGTAGCAAACCTTTGCAGTTTTTTTTCAGTTTACATGCTTTACCAGATGCGGGTTTCACGCTGGCGCTGCATACTCCAAGATGGGCCTGATACATGCTATGTATGGGGTGGTGAATGCCTCTTGCTGAAGTTCCTAAAAACTACTTAAATTTGACTGTCTAACTTTTGTTGCAACAGTTATTTCCTTGAGGTGTGCCTCACGCGAAATTCTTGAGACTATGCCCACTCCAAGGTTCTCTTTAAGGGAGGTTTGCAGCCTCTGTTCCCCAAGCCTACACTGTTTCCGATTGTCTTTGCCCTCGGCAAGCCAGTCCTGCAGCTTTTCCTGATGCATTTGTAGTCTTTCTTGGTCTGCTGCTTTTTCTATTTTCATTAATTTCATATCTGCGAACTGGGACACTTCTATCTCCTCTATGTCATTTGTAAACACTAGAAACAGCAATGGTCCAAGTACTGACCCTTGTGGAACCGTACATGTCACACACACCCATTCCGACACTTCCTCCTGGATAATAACTCGTTTCCTACCTGTTAAGTATTCCTTCATCTGCTGTAGTGCTTTCATTGTTATTCCTGCCTGCTCCTTTAGCTTTTGTCCCAGTCTCTTGTCGGGTACTGTATCAACCGTTTTCTTACAGTCCAGAATTTGCGGTCCACCCATCCTTCTCTCTCCCGCGCAACTTTAGTTAACTGGTCAGAAAGCTCTAGGAAATTTGTGAGACAGGATTTACTACAACACTAAGTGTTAGGGGCTCAAGACTGTTCAGTTGTCTCCCAGCATACATAAGGGGGATTACCAATACACCTCTGGCTGTCTTCAAGGAGGAGCTGGACATGCTCCTAAAGTTCAGTACCTGGCCAGCCGGGCTGTGGTTCCTACGTCGGTTTACGTGCAGTAACAGCTTGGTTGATAAGGCCCTGATCCACCATGAGGTCTGGTCACGGATCGTGCCACGGGGGCGTTGACCCCGAAACCCCCTCCAGGTATAATCCAGGTATCTCAAAAACTGGGCTGGTTGCTGTTTATGAATCTGCTATTTTCTAGGTGCTTCACTATTCTGATAATCGTCTCCATTACCTTGTGCAACCGCATGTTAGTGACACCGGCCTATAGTTCAGTATACTTGGAGAGGGTTTCGGGGGTCAACGCCCCCGCGGCCCGGTCTGCGACCAGTGCCACCTGTCTTCCCCCCACCAATTTTTGAATACTGAGACTACTACACTCGCTGTTTTCCAGATCACGAGCAGCTGCCTCATTTCGGTTGACTTATTGTAGATCGCTGGTTCACGCAGTTCCTCTGCTTCATCTCACAGAATACACACACACAAATGTCTGGTCCCACTGTTCAGTAGTTTCTTCACGTCACCTCACGTTGGTGTATTGTGTCCAATACTCGTTGGTGCACTCTCCCACTTTGAAAATGTTCCTGATTACACTGTGTGTGTTTATATATATTAATAACACACACAAACACGCACACTCTGAAGGGCTCTTCATTCAAGGTATTTGAGCTATACTCCCCATTTTAAATAAAGCTTGATTATTTTCAATTCTTCCAGGCGCTGTATGATGTCTACTGGTTTAGCGGTCCTCCATGAATGTCACAATAATAATCATAGTAAATAAATAAATAAATATATAATAATGTTTCTGTTTGTCAGCTTGCACAAGGGTCGCCATGTGCAGCTGGACACAGGTGGTCTCTTCTTCCTGAAGGTGCTTCACTCTAAGAAAGACAACGATGCTGGAGTCTACTGGTGCGTCGCCTCCAACTCCATCGGCAAGGTCACCAGCAGGAACGCCACGCTCGAGATCGCTGGTGAGTTACCATCCTTCCCGTTATGTTAAAAATGGTATAAATACCGAGAACTGGAAGATTAAGTAAGACACATGTGCAACAGTTGGGTATCTTTATTGATGAAACGTTTCGCCTACACAGTAGGCTTCTTCAGCCAAATAACGAGACAGTAGAAGTAATGATGATATAATCAGTCCATCAAATGTGGAGAAAAAGTATTTGAGGTGGTCAGTCCCTCAGCCTGGAGAAGAGTTCAGCTCCATGGTCTGGAACATCGTTCCAGACCATGCTGAGGGACTGACCACCTCAAATACTTCTTCTCTAAGTTTGATGGACTGATCACATCTTTACTTTCCTACTTTTACTCCGTCTGTATTTGACTGAAGAAGCCTATTGTGTAGGCGAATCGTTTCATCAATAAAGACCCCCAACTGATGTACATGTATCTTAAGCGTCATCTTCTGATTGTACTATATTTCTGTCTACTACGTCACGGGATGTCATGATAATGGAAAGTGGGGTAGGGAGGTGGGGGGTTAGTAAGAAACGTGTGTTCGTTGTCGATAATCGAACACGAGAGATACCGTACACTTCTATCAGGTTAAGTACCAGTGGAGCCACCCATAACCGTTCCTGGTCACCCACTGAGATTCACCACCCACTGAGGTTCACAATCACCCACTTATAATACCTACAGTACATTAGTTGATCTTTTCTGAGGTTTATCACAAACTGACAGACTTAGGAACCTGAGTCTTTTAATTTGTACACATGTTTTAAAATTACGTTTATGTACACATGATTTAAAGTTGCATTCATGTACACATGCTTTAAAGTTACTTTCGCCATGTGTACGCGTCAAGCCCATGCGTCGGTTCATCCAAGCATGAGTACAGTGGACGCTGGATGAAGTGACAGAGGCAAACACTATACAAAGTTTCAAGAATGAGTATGATCAGATCCTGATATGAATAAAGATGTTCAGTAAGCAGCAGTACCAGGAGCTATGACTCGGTCTCTACAATCAAATGTATTTCGGACCAAACCTACAAGTTTCCAAGCGTCGATTGCAATGTACCTTTTTAATATTCCTTGGATCGTAGGCGAGAAGTGTACATTATAATCTACATCTCAAGAACTCGAGTAGGATTGGTCTTGAATCTGCACACGCAAATCACTGAAGTAAACTTGGCAGACGGTACATTGAATACAGTGAGGGGAAACCTCAGTAAATGTGAAGGGACCAAGACTTTTCAGCGTTTTCCCTTCATATACAAAGGAAATAACCAGCAGACCCCTGGTTATCTTCAAGAAGTTACAGGCCAGGTTTCTTAGGTCAATCCCTGATCATCTGGGCTGTAGTGCTTATGTTAAACTTCGTTCAGCTAGCACCAACAGACTCGTTGATCAGGCCATCCACCGCAAAGCCTGGTCTGGGAACGGGGGGCGTTGGCTTCCGGAACACATTCTAGGTAGACTCCAGGTAGATAGGTAGCCTCTAGGTAAATAGGTAGAAACCAGGTAGATACGTAGATCATAAGTACGTAGATAGGTAGACCCCCAAATAGATAGATTTCAGGTAGATAGGTAGACCCTAGGTAGATAATTTGACCCAGGTAGATAAGAGTACAACTGGGTGATGCTTAATTCAATCTTACTACCAGCCCTCTAGGAACTCAGATTGGCGCTTTACGGCTCGAAATCGCGTTCAAATTGAGTATGGGCTTTGAGGGCGTGTTGGAGTGGGCGTGGCTTGGGAACGTGGGCTCGTGGGCGTAGGAAGGTGTGGGCATTAGCTGTTTGTTATGGTGATGGCGTCTTCAGCCCTACACAGCGCCACTTTAACATACATCTTGTTGATGACCTCGTCTTGAGGAAGCAAGACTGGTGGTAGTAGTGGCTAGGCTGATGGGTGGGGGAACTGGTAGTAGTATGTTAATGAGTGGAGGAACTGACAGTAGTAGGCTAATGGGTGGGGGAACTGGTAGTAATAGGTTAATGGGTTGGGTACGGGTGGTGGTAGTGGGTAGGTTAAGGAGTGTATAAGGTATTGTATACCATTTTGATATTCACAGTGTATAAGGGTGATGGTAGTGGTAGGCTTTAATGAGTGTATAAAGGTGATAGTGGTGGGTAGGTTAATGGGTGGGCATGGATTGGGAGTCCGGGTAGGTAGTAAGTAGGTTCGTCAGACGGTACACGGTACTGCCTTTGAAAAGTAGGTGCAGTGAGGTACCTGGGTATAAAAAGCTCTAAACTTCTCAACGCTCTTCGTGCATCATATTCTTGATGGTATACAGTACCGACAAGTTAAAGAATAAGACATGTGCAACATTTCGGTATCTTCATTGCCGAAACGTTTCCCCCATCACAACAGGCTTCTTCAGTCGAATATAACACTTGAGGCATTAGTAGCAGTTTTGGCGTTATCAGTACGTTATCCTTGGTAGGTAGAAGTCGCTTCAATCCTAGAGGATAGGCATGTCGCTAGACCTTAAATACGAGACTAGAAGCGAGGTGAAACAGCTGGAGGTGGCATCACAGGTGAGGATGGCCCACTAGTGGAAGTAGGTCGTGCCAGATAGTTTGACATGACATACCTCCATAACAAGACGTACTTCTTCCGCCCTCTAAGCATTAAGAGGCCACTCAGGGAAGGCTCCTTGTTGCCGGAGGGGCTCTTGATGTCAGAATCTGGACCTCCCCTTCCATTAATCGAAGCTGGTTGCTTAGCATTACCCCCCCCCCCAGGTGCTGTGGGAGTTCATCAACCTACTTTCATGTACTCACGTTTGTTCGTTTCTCATGTAAAGTCTTAGTTTATTGTACTCTTTGTTAACAAGAAGATTCTTTTATTTCAAGCTTTGATAACTATATGTGAATCACGCAGATGTTTAAATCTGATTGATTCAAATTGAGGGCAATTGCTGCTTAGAGACGTTTCGCTCACTAAGAGCTTCTTCAGTACAATGAAGTGGCTCTTGGTGCACGAGACGTCTACTACATAGTTCTCCATACGTTGCTTTTGCGAAATAAATGTTGTGCTGCACGTTGTAACACCAGCGTGTATCACAGTAACACAAGGTGGATGGCCTGATGAACTAGGCTGTTGGTGCTAGCACCTCGCGGTCCAACGTATCCACCACGTGAGGAATTTATCCAGATCCCTCTTGGAGAGAGCTGGAGGTCTGTTGGTAATACCCCTTGTATATATGAAGGGATTGTGTTGATTCTTGTTCCCCTTACACTTACTAAACCTTTTGAGTTGTTTTGGGCAACTAGTGGTGAGTGTTGATCCTGCTCCAGGTAGGTGAACGGAACTACTGGCAGCCAGGCTTCTCACACACATCTAGTATACTCTACGAGAACAATATAAAATGTACTTCTCTGTGTCAAGGTTAAATATTTGTTTACTAAAACGTACAAAAACTGGTCCTTTTTTTTTAAATATTTTTCCATGCTGCTATTACGTTAGGTTACACAAATAACCCGCAAATAGGAGAGCGAAACTTATGACTACGTTTCTATCTGTCGTCATAAGTCTCATTCTGTGTGCTCGTTATTGTCTTGTTCCAGTCACGATATTGTTCTTCCTTATTCTTTAGAGATACGTTAAATTTAACGTATCTCTGAAGAATAATAGCTAGCTGCCATTTGGTCATAATAAATTAGCAAGAACCAGAGGGAACAACATGATAATAGAAGCCAATTAGAACTACGGCGAGACTTTCATAGAACAAGTAAAATACAATACAGGCAGTGAAAGACCTAAGTCATATTAAGAATCATTTTCGAAAGCTACAGCAAGGTCATAGAAAGGAATTAAGAAGCAACAGGAGTCATTGTCTCGCAGCTGAAGGAAGTGACAGGGGCACTCCCTTCTCTCTCTCTGTGACCCGTCTATCATAATTTGTTGTATTTGGACAGCCAGAGATCACAGAAACACCAGCTATACGAAGTTAAGTCTCCGCAAGACCAACCCCAGCAAGACCAACCACAGCAAGACCAACCCTAGCAAGACCATCCCCAGCAAGACCATCCCCAGCAAGACCATCCCCAGCAAGACCATCCCCAGCAAGACCATCCCCAGCAAGGCCAATCCCAGCAAGGCCAACCCCCAGCAACACCATCCCCAGCAACACTATCCCCAGCAAGACCAACCCTAGCAAGGCCAATCCCAGCAAGGCCAACCCCCAGCAACACCATCCCCAGCAAGACCAACCCTAGCAAGACCATCCCCAGCAAGACCATCCCCAGCAAGACCATCCCCAGCAAGACCATCCCCAGCAAGACCATCCCCAGCAAGACCATCCCCAGCAAGACCATCCCCAGCAAGACCAACCCTAGCAAGACCATCCCCAGCAAGACCATCCCCAGCAAGACCATCCCCAGCAAGACCATCCCCAGCAAGGCCAATCCCAGCAAGGCCAACCCCCAGCAAGACCAACCCTAGCAAGGCCAATCCCAGCAAGGCCAACCCCCAGCAAGACCATCCCCAGCAAGACCAACCCTAGCAAGGCCAATCCCAGCAAGACCATCCCCAGCAAGACCATCCCCAGCAAGACCATCCCCAGCAAGACCATCCCCAGCAAGACCATCCCCAGCAAGGCCAATCCCAGCAAGGCCAACCCCCAGCAAGACCATCCCCAGCAAGGCCAATCCCAGCAAGACCACCCCTAGCAAGGCCAATCCCTGCAAGACCAACCACAGCAAGACCATCCCCAGCAAGACCATCCCCAGCAAGGCCAATCCCAGCAAGACCAACCCCCAGCAAGACCATCCCCAGCAAGACCAACCCTAGCAAGGCCAATCCCTGCAAGACCAACCACAGCAAGACCATCCCCCAGCAAGACCATCCCCAGCAAGACCATCCCCAGCAAGACCATCCCCAGCAAGACCATCCCCAGCAAGACCATCCCCAGCAAGACCATCCCCAGCAAGACCAACCCTAGCAAGGCCAATCCCAGCAAGGCCAACCCCCAGCAAGACCAACCACAGCAGAACTAATCTCCGCGAGACCAGCCACACACATTGTTGATGGAAAAAGGCGCCGCGAAGATGGAAAATAATGTGATGGACAAGTTGGGGAGAAAATAATTTTTTGAAGTCTTCCACTCAAGAGGAAGCACTAAAGAGCACCAGCTCTACGGTACTTGCTCAAGTAGTTTCTTGAGGATGAGGGAGGCAGCCCATTCTTGCCCCATGAGGCTGCTACCAATGAGAAAAAGGAAGAAAGAGGTTTAGTAAGAGGCATGTATGAGGGGAGATGTGGAAGGGGAAAGGTTTTCAGGTGATGAGTGAGCGAGGGAAGACGGAGGAGTTATCATGGTCTTAGGTTAAAAAAAAAAAAACACAGACTAGGTGGAATGGGGTTTAAATAAGATTGAGAGGGGTTTAAAATGAGATTAAGAGGGGTTTTAAGTAGTGTTAGACATACACGTGAACCGAGAAGTCGAGTCAGTTGTTACTGAAAGATAGAGACAGCGGGTCCAGAAGTCACAGTGGTCCGGTTATTGAGGCAGAGAGGCGGGTCCAGGAGTCACAGTGGTCCGGTTATTGAGGCAGAGAGGTGGGTCCAGGAGTCACAGTGGTCCGGTTATTGAGGCAGAGAGGTGGGTCCAGGAGTCACAGTGGTCCGGTTATTGAGGCAGAGAGGCGGGTCCAGGAGTCACAGTGGTCCGGTTATTGAGGCAGAGAGGCGGGTCCAGAAGTCACAGTGGTTCGGTTATTGAGGCAGAGAGGTGGGTCCAGGAGTCACAGTGGTCCGGTTATTGAGGCAGAGAGGTGGGTCCAGGAGTCACAGTGGTTCGGTTATTGAGGCAGAGAGGTGGGTCCAGGAGTCACAGTGGTCCGGTTATTGAGGCAGAGAGGTGGGTCCAGAAGTCACAGTGGTTCGGTTATTGAGGCAGAGAGGTGGGTCCAGGAGTCACAGTGGTCCGGTTATTGAGGCAGAGAGGTGGGTCCAGGAGTCACAGTGGTCCGGTTATTGAGGCAGAGAGGCGGGTCCAGGAGTCACAGTGGTCCGGTTATTGAGGCAGAGAGGCGGGTCCAGAAGTCACAGTGGTTCGGTTATTGAGGCAGAGAGGTGGGTCCAGGAGTCACAGTGGTCCGGTTATTGAGGCAGAGAGGTGGGTCCAGGAGTCACAGTGGTTCGGTTATTGAGGCAGAGAGGTGGGTCCAGGAGTCACAGTGGTCCGGTTATTGAGGCAGAGAGGTGGGTCCAGAAGTCACAGTGGTTCGGTTATTGAGGCAGAGAGGTGGGTCCAGGAGTCACAGTGGTCCGGTTATTGAGGCAGAGAGGTGGGTCCAGGAGTCACAGTGGTCCGGTTATTGAGGCAGAGAGGTGGGTCCAGGAGTCACAGTGGTCCGGTTATTGAGGCAGAGAGGCGGGTCCAGGAGTCACAGTGGTCCGGTTATTGAGGCAGAGAGGCGGGTCCAGAAGTCACAGTGGTTCGGTTACTGAGGCAGAGAGGCGGGTCCAGAAGTCACAGTGGTTCGGTTACTGAGGCAGAGAGGCGGGTCCAGAAGTCACAGTGGTCCGGTTATTGAGGCAGAGAGAAATGTTTTCAACAACAGTAACCAAAACTATTAATCACTACGACGTGTGGAGTATACACGCCTGTGACAGGTTTCGAGTTTTTCCTAAAACCGCCCCCCCCCCTCCCACGCCCCACAACCTGGCCAAGGGCAGAAACAGGATCATATAAAAGTTAAGATAAATTGTTACATAGAAGTACACCAATATAAATTTCAAATTTCTACAAAACTTATTTGAAAACACCCTAAAACAAACTCAAAGCGTATACTTACACTATAATGTTAGTGAACTTCAACACAAGTTCCACAGGGAATGATATGGCATGTCCCATTAACTGTACGAATTTACACGAGACAAGTTGAGCGAGAGAAAAATATGACAGTACAAGTATAATAGTATATGTTGTGTATTCATCAGGGAGAACAACACCGAGATTGATGCTTGTCAGGTATCTAAAGGCACTTGATGATTATTTTTATCAGGTGTCTAAAAACCACTTGATGAGGGTGTTTGTCAGGTGTCTAAAGACACTTGATGGTGTTTGTCATGTAATAATACATGACAGTGGAGTAGCTGGTAAAACAACTTATCCTTACTTTACTATTGCCATTTCATCACAAAGTTCCCAACGTCACTTTCTTAACGCTTTCTATAAACCTACAGATGTTGTTGTTTACAAGTAAACTTAACATAGGTTACACTAATTTACCAAACTTATAAAATCGTGTATGTAACCACAAATGTGAAGATTAAAACAGGAAATTTGCAAATCTGCAGGATTATCACCGACGGACGAGGAATACCTCGAGGGATACTTTCCAAGGGGACGATATGATAAATGGTTTAAAAAACCGACAAGTTGAAGATTGAGACACTTATGCAACATATGGGAATCTTTATTGAGGAAACGTTTCGCCACACAGTGGCTTCATCAGTCCACTACAAATCAGAAGGGTGTTAGAAGAGTAGTAGTTTGAGGTAATCACTCCCTCAGCCTGGAGTCGATGTGATGTGTTCAGTCCATCAATCCATCATACAAATCAGTCCAATACTGATTTGTATTGGATTGATGAAGCCACTGTGGCGCGAAACGTTTCCTCAACAAAGATTCCCATATGGGACGAGGATATGTTGCATGAGCCTTATCATTTGCTCGACTGTGAATTCATCTAAAACGTACTTCAAGGCTGACAGACTGAACACGTGTTTACCTCTTCCCAGCTTCTTCTGTCTGCAACATCTTTCACTCTGTATTTGACTGAAACATCCTACTGAGCAGGCGAAACGTTTCGAGGTTAAGAGGTTGCAGGTCCATTGCGGTCATAGACACATCGAATTGCATAGGAGAGCCTCGCAGATGGTGAAAGGTACGTAAGGGACATTCACAGCCATTAAACAAGAAATCATTTAAATTTATTGCTGCTAGAGTTGTCTGGTGGTAAAGAGATGTTAGGAAGACATTATGGAAATAGAGGCGTGTGGTTTGGGCGAGAGGTGGGTGAGGGTAGGGGTTTTTTGGGGGAAAGGTCTAAGGAACTGGTTTAGTGGTGTAGAGGAGAGGATGTGTGTAGAGACTGAAGGTGAGGGACTGGCGGGAAGAAAGGGAAAGGGAAATGATTTAGTGCCCAACAGTGTAATACTTCCAGCAGGCAAGACTAGTGCAAATTAACACGGAATATGATATTCAATCAGGTACTGGAGTCGTCTTACACAGGATATGACATTCCATCAGGTACTGGAGTTTTCTAACACAATTTTACCTGGATGCTACCCAGAACAGTTGGGTACCCCATTTTGCAGCATTGCTTGGATCGTCCCTTTAGCCAGAGAAAAGATCCAGTTTATGAAGGTGTCTCGTATTTTAAGTCATTTGTTTTCTCAGAGGAGTCGTACACTGATTCTTATAGAGACAAGCACCTGCTCACTTGTAGTGGCTACTAACGAGGTTCGGTATTTTTCTGCATCTACGATCTTCAACCTTAGTATGTATAACGTGATTTTGTACTACCTCAGTGTTCTTACATAATCGTGAAGCGTTCCGCTTTTTTTTTTCTTCCAAAGAACATAAGACAAAGGTCACGACAGTCAGGAGGATGACGGGGTGGGTGATGAGAAACTTCAAATCAAGGGAAATAATGCCAGTGGTAACACTTTTCAAATCGATTGTGCTTCCTCATTTGAAATATTGCTCAGTGTTGACTGCCCCGCTCAGGGCAGGAGAAATATCAAAGTTGGAACAAATACAGAGATCGTTTACAGCCTGCAATGAGCCAGTAAAGCATTTAAATTACTAGGAACGCCTTTAATTCATAAATATGTACTTACTAGAGTGGAGGAGAGAGAGATGCGTGATAGTATATGCCTGTAAAGTGCTCGAGAGCCTTGTCCCAAATCTGTACGCTGCTGTAACAACATGCTGGAGCGAGAGAGGTGGGAGGAAGTGCAAAATAAACCCAGTGAAAAGTAGGGGTGCAGTGGGCACAATAAGGAAAAACTGTCCACATCCGTGGCCGCAGACTATTCAAAATTTTACCGGACAATAGAAACTCTGCTGGGACAAGTTTACAGGTCTTCAAGAGGAAACTGGACAACTGTCTTTACCAAGTACCAGATCAACCAGGCTATGATGGATATTTGGCACAGCGGGTCACCAGCAGCAAGAGCCTAATTGACCAGGCTAGCATCAGACGAGCCTGACCCATGGCCGGAATAGAAAGACTCCCGAACTCATCAAAGGTATTGTTGATGTTTCTGCTTTTGTTACGGGCTACTACAGCTTATCCCGTGTGACCTATATTCTCCTTGTTTGTAATGGAGGTGTGGATCAGTGGTGGTACATAGCAGTTACTGAGGGAACGACCTACATCAAGTGATACAGTGTTAGTACCCCTGAAATAATGCCAGTATCTGGGCTTGTCACTGCCTCCGTGGACTTGACTCTGCCCCAGGGGAGGTGTGTGAAACCTGGTGTTTTCCACCTGTTTCCTAGACGGTAGGTGTTTTATCACCTTAGGTATCAAGGTGTTGGTGACAGGAAGTCATTCCAACTTTACGTTTTTTGTATGTTACATCTCTGAGACTTCTTGTCCTTGGCCATCTTCGCCTTGGATTTCAGCCGAGAAATCCAAAGCGAAGTGATAGACATAGGGTTTCAAGTATGTTGTACGCGGCGGTGTTGATTCTCTTCCTTTTCTTCTCCTTCATCGCCCATTCCTCATTATTTCCCCTCTCTTACTGCCTCACCTTTCCATACTCACCCTTTTTCCTTTTCCTAACTGTATATCCCTTACTTGTTTTTTTGCCCCCTCTTCCGCCGCAACCTCTTCTTCCTTCTCTACAAAGCCTCCCTCGTCTCATCATCCCCAGGTCTCTGCTTTCTCGTCTTAAAAACGTCGTGTTTGAGACAATCGAGCATAAATATTGTACCATTACCGCGGCACCATACAAAAGTAGACTATAATTAACAGGAAAAAACAAGAAAATGTTGGAGCGGTGCGTACTGCTCTCTCTCTCTCTCTCTCTCTCTCTCTCTCTCTCTCTCTCTCTCTCTCTAGATCACTGGGCACTATAAACTCGACCACCGTTTTAGTTTATAGTTGGTGCAAGAGGAATGAGCCATGGACGACCCTTACACGGGAAGGAAGCCGGAGAAAGAGTACATAGAAAAACCAGATGAAAGAAGCTCTTGGGTTTATATCGACGATACAGTATGTTTACCATAGCAGTAAGGAAATACGGAGGGTAAAGGAAAGGGGTTGGAAGGGGAGACAGGTGGAAGTAGGAACAGAAAGGGTAATAGTTATTACGTTCAACCAGAGTTTTTACTATTCTTAATAACTAACTAGTATTCAGACTATAATATAAATGTTAGTACTATTTCAAGCTTTGTATATTTGTACTACTTCGACGTGAACCCGAATCTTTATCCTCATTAACATAATACAAAACCCGTGTTTTACTCTGACAGGAGTAATGTGACTTTGTGCATCAACACTTCTAACAACTGTACTTTACATAACATGTGCCATGAATAAATATATTTTACTAGTAAACCGCACATTCTAAATAAGCTATCTACCATAGAAGGATAGCAAAGAATGCTACCATCAGTACTCTGACAATACAAGCAGCAGCCAATACCTAATTGTGGACACAGAAAGGTTCAATTACAACAAAATCCCAGTTATGGTGCTGGACTCAGAAATTCTATAACCCCGACTGTATCAGGACACAGACACCATGTTGAAATATAGGGCCAAGCTGTTGACGATAGAAGAATCAAAATACGACACCATGCAGCCATCAGAAAAGGAAAGTCGTAAATATGATCTTCGTGAATTTACATTCAGAAAGTACAACCAGACACCAACAGATTTTGCGTGTGAACATAAATTGCTTAACAACAACTCAGCAGACTGTAGAACACGACAGGTAAGTTGGGATGTATACTGCACCAGCATCCAGAAGACGTCGGAGTTGGCCAGGGGAAAAAAACACGATAGGTAGCCGAGCTGAACAAAACATCACTCAAGTCACATAATAATCCTATTAATTGCATAACTAATCATCATGAACGCTTCCATTCATAATGGCAAAGTCAAGGAAAAAAACGAAACATTGACCAAGAAAGAAAGAGGTACATTCAGATTATTAGGTCGTCCCCTTCCAGCAGTTATACAAGACTTGCAGTATAAAAACTGTTGTCGTTCCATCTATGAACAGCAAGTGTGTTTTTTTATAACATACAACATAATATAACATGAATGTGAAGAATAATACAATACACACCGTGATAATAAAAAAAGTACCAACAGTAGTATATGCTTATTACATTTTTTATTATAGTGCTTACACAGATCTAAACCTAACATACAGGGATACAATGTAAGCTAGACACAGGAGATATTGTAGTGCTGATTTTAGTATGAATTTACCGTGACAATGGTTTCAGAGAGTGAGAGTGAGAGTGAGAGAGAGAGAGAGAGAGAGAGAGTGTGTAACAGTCGTCAACCTGTGCTTATGAAGTGTCATGTACTATCGAATTCGTGTACTGAGCTGGCCTCCACAGAAGGAATTATTTTTTGTGTATGTTTGTCAAAGTTAAACCCTAGTTTCCAATTATATATTTAAAAACCTGACAAGTAAATAAATGAGACACTTGGCTATGTTTATTGTGAAAATGTTTCATCAGTACAATACAGTGAAAAAAACAAACGGTGGAATATGTAACGGAGTATGAGGTAACACGGGTCCACAATTTTTGAGAAGTTGTATGCTTCTTAAATGAGAATAGCTAATTCTCGTGTATTTTCATGTTCTGAATCCAAATATCACCTTGAAGAATGCTTATTGGCTATAGGTTTAAAGATACGAGACATGTAAATATTTGATTATAACGTACAATGTGTCAATGTTTTAAACACTAATCCGTACCTACTCTCTGCCTTGTTGCTTGACGCTTGTAGTGGGCTGAAGAATCAACTCTTGCCAATGTCCAGCAATAGTCTGCAAGCATTCTTGTGCTCCATTTGCTTTGGTAGCATTTTTCCATGGTTGAAATATCTTGGTGAAACCTTTCACCATGTTCGTCACTAACTGCCCCACAGTTCGCTGGAAAAGAAATCTATATGCGAGTCCAAAAAGTGGATTTTAAGTGACATGTTACATCCCATGTTCCTGTAAGCCTTGATGAGGTTTTCCACCAATTCTTCATAGTTGCCTTCCCTTCTGTTTCCAAGAAATCCCATCGCCATTAACTTGAATGCTTCCCAAGCAGCTTTCTCCTCCCCAAGAAGGTCTGATTCAAAGTCACCATCTTTAAGAAACTCTCGAATCTGAGGACCATTGAAGACTCCCTCTCTTATCTTAGCGTCGCTCAGTGAGGGGAATTTTGATGTTAAATACTTGAATCCCTGACCGGATTTGTCCATAGCTTTTACAAAGTTTTTCATGAGCCCAAGTTTTATGTGTAGTGGTGGTAGCAAAATTTTGTTAGGTTCAATGAGAGGTGGATGTTGAAATTTTTTCATCCCAGGTTCCAATGATTGACGAGGTGACCAGTCTTTCCTGATGTAGTGGGAACCTCTTGCATGCATATCAATAGCTTACTCAGTGAATATTTATTATAAGTTTAAAAAGTGTTTGGCTAAGAAAATCACTTGCCTTTCCCCTTAAAATATAAACTTGCACATCACAACCACCTTCTTTGACTGCTGGAAAAATAATGAAGGTCAGTGAGACTGAGTGTGGTAAGAAACACACTGCCACAAGCCTGTTGGAACCTGTTGTGACACGTAGGTGTTTATTTAATAGTAGAACTAACAGTTTTAACCATGATATTCATTATCAGTGACCTAAAATTAGTTGGAAATTGCTACTCTGGTCTCTGAAGCATTTTGGTCGTTGACCAGTGATCAGTCCCTCAGCCATCATTTCCAGGCTGAGGGACTGATTACCTCAAATTCCCGTCACATCTTCGACCGTGTATTTCTCTATATTGGACTGATGAAGCCACGAGTTGGAGAAACGTTTCCACAGCAATGATTCCCAAGTGTCTCATTCATCTAGTTTTCACCCCCCCTCCTATTTGTATTTCTATCTCATATTGTTTGTGCCTCTCAGCTTGTCAATGTCTGAGACGAGTATCATCTCCTAAGTGTGGCTTATTGTGACTTGAGTCTAGCATCGAGTTCCTCGTATATATCCATGTCATCTTCCCTGAGTTTCAGTCATTTTTATCCGACTTCATTATGTGATTACTTACGGTACGTTTTCTCTTGATGTGTGCAATGATCTATGATGAAAATTTATTCACCCTCTGTATTTGACCAATTAAGCCCGTGTTTTGAGGCGACATTTCGTCAAGATACCTGCGTGTCGCCCATGTGTCAGCTTGTCAGTACCGTATACCATTATATAATATGTTAGTCACTATGTCATTCCCACATTGTTTATCTGCTTCTCCTGACCGAGATACGTATTCTTGCATTCCCGACTATTCTCTACCCATTCTTTTCTCCCATTTTTTTCCAAGCTGTCTTCTTTGTTTTTGCTTCCATTCATTGTTTATTGAACTTTCTTTGTCTTCGTTGTTACTGTTGTCTCCGCCGCTGCTTCTTCTCTTCTTGTATCAGGATGAATCAGATTAGTTACTCTACACTGCTGGGAACATTGTACATGTGCAACATTTGGGTATCTTTATTATGGAAACGTTTCGCCACACAGTGGCTTCATCCGTCCAACACAAAGAAGAATGGTGAAGATTAGGAGTAGTTTGAGGTAATCAGTCCCTCTAACTGGTCTCGATATGTTCAGTCCATCAGTCATTTTTTAATAACATCTTTTTATCGAATATTCACTTGAGAAGTGATCCCCAAACGCTTGTGACATGTCTGGCGTTTAGCAGACGGAGGATCAAACCTCCGACACGTCTTCTGCAGAATGATCCACATGGTTTTAGCGCTTAATTGTATTTAAAGAAATAAATCTTCAAACTGAAAAAAAAAAAGATCTCATCGAAGTAATTTGCCTCATGGTTGTTTCTCCAATATTTTTGTAGTTATTCAAAGAATCCTTCAAGTGGAACTCGAATCAAAGTTTCTCCTCGCCTAGGTAAACACATTCCACCCATATATCTCTCTTGAACAATTTCTGCGACTCCTGTAACAACTTAATAGACTCAATATACCTGAAATTGTAGACCAAAAAAAATTGTTTGCTGGTTTGAAGACTTTTTTCCATCAACTTTTTCTTAATGTTTTCATCAAGTATTTATGTAACTCTTGTCAACAAAATCCAGATAATAACTGAATGGGTTTTCTCCTCTCAACCTCTTTTTGTTTTTTAAATATTTGCACAATGTCTCGCATCTTTCATTTGTCTGCCAAATTGTTGTAGTGAAAATATAGAAAATCTTAAGTGGATCGCATAATTCTTCTGCACATTTTGAAAACTCGTGGTGTTATCCCGTCTGTGTTGTGTTATCCCGTCTGTGTTGTGTTATCCCGTCTGTGTTGTGTTACACCGTCTGTGTTGTGTTATCCCGTCTGCGTTGTGTTATCCCGTCTGTGTTGTGTCATCCCGTCTGTGGTTGTGTTATCCCGTCTGTGTTGTGTCATCCCGTCTGTGTTGTGTCATCTCGTCTGTGTTGTGTCATCTCGTCTGTGTTGTGTCATCTCGTCTGTGTTGTGTCATCTCGTCTGTGTTGTGTCATCTCGTCTGTGTTGTGTCATCCCGTCTGTGTTGTGTCATCTCGTCTGTGTTGTGTCATCTCGTCTGTGTTGTGTCATCTCGTCTGTGTTGTGTCATCTCGTCTGTGTTGTGTCATCTCGTCTGTGTTGTGTCATCTCGTCTGTGTTGTGTCATCTCGTCTGTGTTGTGTCATCCCGTCTGTGTTGTGTCATCCCGTCTGTGTTGTGTTAACCCGTCTGTGTTGTGTCATCCCGTCTGTGTTGTGTTAACCCGTCTGTGGTTGTGTTATCCCGTCTGTGTTGTGTTAACCCGTCTGTGTTGTGTTATCCCGTCTGTGTTGTGTCATCTCGTCTGTGTTGTGTCATCCCGTCTGTGTTGTGTCATCCCGTCTGTGTTGTGTTAACCCGTCTGTGTTGTGTCATCCCGTCTGTGTTGTGTTAACCCGTCTGTGTTGTGTCATCTCGTCTGTGTTGTGTTATCTCGTCTGTGTTGTGTCATCCCGTCTGTGTTGTGTCATCCCGTCTGTGTTGTGTCATCCCGTCTGTGTTGTGTCATCCCGTCTGTGTTGTGTCATCCCGTCTGTGTTGTGTCATCTCGTCTGTGGTTGTGTTATCCCGTCTGTGTTGTGTCATCTCGTCTGTGTTGTGTCATCCCGTCTGTGTTGTGTCATCCCGTCTGTGTTGTGTCATCTCGTCTGTGGTTGTGTTATCCCGTCTGTGTTGTGTCATCCCGTCTGTGTTGTGTCATCCCGTCTGTGTTGTGTTAACCCGTCTGTGGTTGTGTTATCCCGTCTGTGTTGTGTCATCTCGTCTGTGTTGTGTCATCCCGTCTGTGTTGTGTTATCCCGTCTGTGTTGTGTCATCTCGTCTGTGTTGTGTCATCCCGTCTGTGTTGTGTTATCCCGTCTGTGTTGTGTTATCCCGTCTGTGTTGTGTTATCCCGTCTGTGTTGTGTTATCCCGTCTGTGTTGTGTTATCCCGTCTGTGTTGTGTTATCCCGTCTGTGTTGTGTTATCCCGTCTGTGTTGTGTCATCTCGTCTGTGTTGTGTTATCCCGTCTGTGTTGTGTTATCCCGTCTGTGTTGTGTTATTCCGTCTATGTTGTGTCATCTCGTCTGTGTTGTGTCATCTCGTCTGTGTTATCCCGTCTGTGGTTGTGTTATCCCGTCTGTGTTGTGTTATTCCGTCTATGTTGTGTCATCTCGTCTGTGTTGTGTTATCCCGTCTGTGTTGTGTTATTCCGTCTATGTTGTGTCATCTCGTCTGTGTTGTGTTATCCCGTCTGTGTTGTGTTATTCCGTCTATGTTGTGTCATCTCGTCTGTGTTGTGTCATCTCGTCTGTGTTGTTATCCCGTCTGTGGTTGTGTTATCCCGTCTGTGTTGTGTCATCTCGTCTGTGTTGTGTCATCTCGTCTGTGTTGTGTCATCTCGTCTGTGGTTGTGTTATCCCGTCTGTGGTTGTGTTATCCCGTCTGTGGTTGTGTTATCCCGTCTTTGTTGTGTTATCTCGTCTGTGTTGTGTTATCCCGTCTGTGGTTGTGTTATCCCGTCTTTGTTGTGTTATCCCGTCTGTGTTGTGTTATCCCGTCTGTGGTTATGTTATCTTGCAGCGTCCAGTAGTGATTTTTTTATTTCCTACTTCAGGATCCTATATTTCAGTTATTTTTTTTTTTGGGGGGGGGATTAAAAGCCAGCACATTTAAAAATATTTTTTTTTTTGTGAACTGTGAAACCGGCAGTTTAAAGCATTTATTCCTTCCCGTCTTAAGTGATTTTTGAGGTCGATCTTTATGGTTGGGTAGTTACCAGTTATCAAAGACACTTGTCAATAGACACCTGGCCTTTTTGTACGTGTGCGTGCGTTCGAGCGCGTGTGCCTGTGCACGTGGGGTCCTCTCTCTCTCTCTCTCTCTCTCTCTCTCTCTCTCTCTCTCTCTCTCTCTCTCTCTCTCTCTCTCTCTCCCTTCTCCATGAGCTTTATCATACCTCGTCTCAAAACTATGTATGGTTCCTGCCTCTACTACGTCACTTGCCAGAGTATTCCACTTCCTGACAACTCTATGACTAAACAAATACTTCCTAACATCTCTTCGACTCAACAGTCTTCAACTTCCAACTGTGACCCCTTGTTTGTGTGTACCATCTCTAGAACATCCTATTTCTGTCCACCTAGTTAATTCCTCGCAGTATTTTGTATGTCGTTATCATGTCTCCCCTAACCCTCCTGTCCTCCAGTGTCGTCAGGCCGATTTCCCTTAATCTTTCTTTGTAGGGCAATCCCCTTAGCTCTGGAACTAGTCTTGTTGCAAACCTTTGCACTAGCTCTAATTTATTAACGTGCTTGACCATGTGGGGGTTCCAAACTAGTGCTGCATACTCCAGTATGGGTCTGATGTACACGATGCGGGTGCTTGCGGGCGGAGGGGCGGGCGGGCGGGCGTGTGTGTGTGGGGGGGGGCGATTACATGCCACATATTTCCCAAACATATCAGTATTTCGTTATTTTTAGGTAGAAATGGAGTTATAGAAGTATGTGTGAGAGAGAGTGGTGTTTCCGGTGTCTCAAGGCTGCCTTGACTGGGCCTCACTGTGTGCACGCTTCCCGCAGACATACATACATACACACACACTTAAACAACTCCTTGTTTTGCTGGAGGTCAGGGGCTTGAGGAATTTGTTAGTTATGACTGGCATGGAGAGAGAGAGAGAGAGAGAGAATGAACCTGATCTACTCGGATTTCTCTAATTATTTTGACAAATGCGATCATCGAGGAAGAACATACATAATAACGTCAATGGGTATAACATGAAAAAGTTGGAAAGTGGGTAATATTTTTTTCTAACGGATAGAACACAGAGTAAAAGCAGACGAAACAAAACGTAGTTTTAACAGATGAAAAAGTTCAATACCCCAAGGCACTGTCCTGGTGCCTTTCCTCTTTCTCGCCCCTCATAGCATAGATCAAAACACCAGCCACAGTTTTGTATCATCCTTCACGAACGATAACACTGCAAGCATGAAAAGTCGCCTGGTAAAAGACATTGAAAATGCGAAAGCTAGTATTAAGAGAGTCTTTCAGTGGGCTAGAGAAATAATGATGATCAGTGGTGACAAATTCCAACTGCTGAGATACAGAATGAATGAAGAACTGAAAAGCCTAGATAGAGAGCACAAGATGACTAGATAAAGAGCACATAAAGGACTGGATAGAGAGCACAGGACTATATAGATAGTACAAGACTATATAGAGAGCACAGGACTATATAGAGCACAGGACTATATAGAGAGCACAGCACTATATAGAGAGCACAGGACTATATAGAGAGCACAGCACTATATAGAGAGCACAGCACTATATAGAGAGCACAGCACTATATAGAGAGCACAGCACTATATAGAGAGCACAGCACTATATAGAGAGCACAGCACTATATAGAGCACAGCACTATATAGAGAGCACAGCACTATATAGAGAGCACAGCACTATATAGAGAGCACAGCACTGTATAGAGAGCACAGAACTGTATAGAGAGCACAGAACTGTATAGAGAGCACAGGACTAAATAGACAGTACAGGACTATATATAGAGCACTGGACTATATAGAGCGGTCAGGACTATATAAAGAACGCAGGAGGATCATCTCATGGAAGAAAAGCAACATACAAAGTGTCAGATGACCTTACAATTTAGAGAAAACAATGCAAATGTCGTGGAAGAGGAAAAAAAAATTGACAGGGCTGATAATGATAACTTTAAAAAAAGAGAAATAATGCCAGTGGTGACAATAGTGGAATCACTTGTGCTCTTTCGTTTAGAATTTTGTTCGGTGTTGACGGCTCCGTTCAAGGCAGGGGAGATATCAGAACTGGAAAAAATACAGATATAGTTTACATTCCACATAGAGGGATGTACTCTATATCTGAGGGTACCTCTTAGTACTCTTAATTGTACGCGCTTAAGAAATACCTGGTAATATATACACTGATGGTGGCACGGCAGTGTTGGTGGAGAGGCAGTGTTGGTGGCAAGGCAGTGTTGTTGGAGAGGCAGTGTTGGTGGAGTGGCAGTGTTGGTGGAGTGGCAGTGTTGGTGGAGTGGCAGTGTTGGTGGAGTGGCAGTGTTGGTGGAGAGGCAGTGTTGGTGGCAAGGCAGTGTTGGTGGCAAGGCAGTGTTGGGTAGGAGATCAGTGGCTCCCTCGCTAGCCATGAATAATTCGAAGCAACAACGAAAAAAACGGCGTAAAACCGCAACCTGGACTTGTGCTGAGTGTTACCAGAGGTGGCGCCACATTCATTGATTTGGCGCCAGGTGTCTCTGGCAACTCTCACTCCCGCTGGTGCTGGTGGCACTGAGAATGGTGCTGGTGTCTTATATGACAGTTACAGTGTAGTTTCTAATGTTGGATGCAAAGCACGTCCAGTCCTGCAGACAATGAACAAAAGCCATAAGCTGCAGAGTAAGCTTTTATCAGGACGACGTTTCGCTCCGTGTAGAGCACCATGACTTGATAAATCTGTATACAGAAGGAAACGTGGTTCCAGTAAAAGCTGACTCTGCAACGTATCTTCAATATTGCTACTGTTGCACCTCCCCTCCCCGTATCACTCCCACCAGGATGTTTTCTCACTCGTTGTACCACTCATCCACTTGAGACATGCTCGACCAAGTCCTGAGATGGACAGGTCACCAGCGAGTGTCCCCGGCTGTCACTTACTCTCGTCTCCTCACACGTCTTGATAGAAAGATTCACCCAACAGTCAAGGGTGAGCATTTTTAAACTTATTAATACTGAGTTTTAGAAATCCTAGTGTTTAAAAGCTCACCTGCGCTCTGGCCAGCGGAACTTTTGACACCCGAGGCCCAGATTTTGAAGATTTTGGATTTTGAATCTGAAGTGGCTAGTTTGTGCCCCCCATAGCCATCCTATGGAGGGTAGCGCAAGACCATGGGGATACACAAAAGGCCTAGGAACTAGGCCCCAAAAGGGTTAACAGGAATACATCTGAATTTATATCAACAGTTTCTTACCTGTTACAAATTTAAGGTATTTGCTTAATATTTCTGGTATCTTATTTTCAGGTACCCTAAGATATCACAGATTATTACACTGGCATCGAAGAACTTGATGTGATCCACGATGGACTGACACATGTGCATCACCTAAGTGTTGCATGTGTGTCATCAACGGACAGACATGTGCATCACCTAAGTGTTGCATGTGTGTCATCAACGGACAGACATGTGCATCACCTAAGTGTTGCATGTGTGTCATCAACGGACAGACATGTGCATCACCTAAGTGTTGCATGTGTGTCATCAACGGACAGACACGTCTAAGAGAATTTCCTCTTCAAATTTTTGGTTAATTAAATACAAATAAGCTTAATACAGAATTGTGAGGGAAACACTCAATTGGCAGCATTATGTTTACCCACAAGACGTGATATTCGAGACACTAGTGACTGATGTACACACTTGACTTAGTTGATGGTAGTGTAAGTTTACTGAAGCACAGCTGTCAATGTCATAACTGTCTATAGGCTATGTATTACAAAGTAACATCCAGTATGAGAGACTGATCGCGGGTTCTATCCCCGTCCGTGGTATAGTTTGTTTGCAATCGTGTCATTACGATTTCATAAGTCATGAGAGTTGGTGTATTACAAGTGTGAGGGTTGGTAGAAAGTGACACCTTCATACTGATATTTTCCCCACACTTCTAGGCGTGAGTGGTCAGTTGGAAACTAGACCCAGTACAAGCAGGACCCCGTCATGGCAGACGAAGCTATCACTACATAATAAACAACATCCAGAGCATACAAAGACTATCTTTCCGGTCCTCCATTTCACCCACAACACAGGTACACATAAGAACAATTATCATATCTGGTGTAAATAACTTAGGATAACCTAAAAAAGTCAAAGTGACTTATGCTTTTTTTCTATTCGATTACAAAGTGAATTTTAGTGAAGGGTGAAAACAGTAGAGGTTGGAAACATATCTCGGGGTAAATGGTTACTGGAGTTCACCCATAACAAACGTGAGGTGATGAGGATAAGAGAAGTAGAACGATGTGAATTTCTTAGGGTGGAAAAAAAACTGTCAGTATCAAAGAAATGATCAAAGAAGTAATTATCTGGACAAATACAAGTCAAGATAATTCAAGGGGAGGGATCAGGAGCTGCATTTCAAATGCCGCAGACATATCTCTGTGAATGCATACATTACGTTACACGCGCACACTCCATATCCACACGCGCGCGCGCGCACGCACACACACACACACACACACACACACACACACACACACACACACACACACACACACACACTTTCAGTGGGTTGAGAGGCTGTACCACTTATATTAACAGCCTATTAAGCTAGTATTGCTGGCTAAATGGCTGTCGGCCTGTGACTACGGTGTGTGTCATCTGTGACTACGGTGTGTGTCATCTGTGACTACGGTGTGTGTCATCTGTGACTACGGTGTGTGTCATCTGCTGCTACGGTGTGTGTCATCTGCTGCTACGGTGTGTGTCATCTGCTGCTACGGTGTGTGTCATCTGCTGCTACGGTGTGTGTCATCTGCTGCTACGGTGTGTGTCATCTGCTGCTACGGTGTGTGTCATCTGTGACTACGGTGTGTGTCATCTGTGACTACGGTGTGTGTCATCTGCTACGGTGTGTGTCATCTGCTGCTACGGTGTGTGTCATCTGCTGCTACGGTGTGTGTCATCTGTGACTACGGTGTGTGTCATCTGCTGCTACGGTGTGTGTCATCTGCTGCTACGGTGTGTGTCATCTGCTGCTACGGTGTGTGTCATCTGTGACTACGGTGTGTGTCATCTGTGACTACGGTGTGTGTCATCTGTGACTACGGTGTGTGTCATCTGCTGCTACGGTGTGTGTCATCTGCTGCTACGGTGTGTGTCATCTGTGACTACGGTGTGTGTCATCTGTGACTACGGTGTGTGTCATCTGCTGCTACGGTGTGTGTCATCTGCTGCTACGGTGTGTGTCATCTGCTGCTACGGTGTGTGTCATCTGCTGCTACGGTGTGTGTCATCTGCTGCTACGGTGTGTGTCATCTGCTGCTACGGTGTGTGTCATCTGCTGCTACGGTGTGTGTCATCTGTGACTACGGTGTGTGTCATCTGCTGCTACGGTGTGTGTCATCTGCTGCTACGGTGTGTGTCATCTGCTGCTACGGTGTGTGTCATCTGCTGCTACGGTGTCCTGTCGGCCGGTGGTTGTCGTTATCTTCAGCAACTACTAATTAACTTGTCACACGGTTGGAAAATAACTAACGCTCGCGAGCACAATGTCGTCTGGTCACGGTTTCCTTTACTAATCGTTTACGTTCGTTATATGCGAGGTTGGGATCGCGTGTGTGTATCCGTCTGTAGTTCGATGCTGCGTTTCCACTCATCTGCGTGAATCGACTCTCACATGCGTGAGGGGATGGTTTGCGTGTGTCTGAAGAGGGAATTTCTCTCTTTTTTCACCTATTTCAAAGATGGTACTTGCCTTCATAACAGTTTCTCAAGATCATTTTTTCCATGGGAATTTACGAATTGTACTCTACTTGCGTTATGACACTTCCCCTCCCTCTCCTTCCAGTGATATCGTGAGCCTTTTTTCCCCGTGGTACATCGGGTTTTTTTCCTTCAGGTTGTTCGCGACTTTTTCCTCTATGCTTCCTCTGTATCACAGCTCTAGTGGTTCAAACACCTGTATGTTCCAGTTTACCAAACCTGTCTTTGAAGCTGCTTCTAAAGTTTGTATATGTGGGTAAGACGCTTTCAACGCACATAATGCCATGTACACACACACACACTCTACACCCCTTTGTAATAAGGTAAATATTATGATAGTGGCAGCAAATGGCAGGAATGGGATTAACCTGATGCACAAGACGTCATGTTTGCTGTTGACTCGCAACCATCACTACCACCAGTGTTTACACGGGAAAGAATGTGTTCACAAATCCTTAGTGCCCTCAGGCTCAACAAGTGCTTCCTTGAGCCAGGAAGTCATAGCTCCTGGGAGCTCAGGATAAAAGTCTTTCTTGGATAATTTACTAAATATACGTGAAATATAGGAGAATGGAGTAGATACTGCAGTCTTAATGCTAAGATACTGAATTTCTCTCTCTCTCTCTCTCTATATCTCTCTCTATAATATATAATATATATATATATATATATATATATATATATATATATATATATATATATATATATATATATATATATAGAGAGAGAGAGAGAGAGAGAGAGAGAGAGAGAGAGAATAAATCAT
This sequence comes from Cherax quadricarinatus, assembly GCF_038502225.1. Lineage (NCBI taxonomy): Eukaryota > Metazoa > Arthropoda > Malacostraca > Decapoda > Parastacidae > Cherax > Cherax quadricarinatus. The sequence continues at coordinate 3,700,384 of NC_091341.1, forward strand.
AGTAGGTCTTCAGTACCTGGGGTCTGTTAGTAAATTTTGTTTCAGTAATTGAAATTACGCCTGTCAAACATTGTGGTTATATTATGATCAGTCGCCTATACTGACGACACACTCTCAAAGTGAAGGCACTCTCTCACACACTCAAATTGAAGGCAATCTCTCTCACACTGAAGGCACTTTCTCATGCTGGTAGCGACGGGCTCCACCATAGGCAACGCCAAGAAGGAAACCCATCCTTGGAAAGAGTAATGTCACCTTTACCATAGTAACCAAGGTAGGAGCAGATGTTGAGGATTGTTCTGGCCAGCCGGATGGCCATACAGCGCCTGGGGAATGAGAGCCAATCAAGTTTTATCAGAGGAAGAGGGAGGGTATCAACAATCCCTTGAATCATGATCCCTTAGCTAGTATTTAAGGCAGTCCTCTTGAATGTTGCGAGGGGTGTGAACAAGAGGCGAGGGGTGTCAATAGCGGGTTCGTTGACGACCGGTCAGAGATACGACTATTGTTTTCGGATGCTGCAGCATGGTGTCATAATTAAGCAGTAATGGTGGGAGGCTGTACACTCGCCAGACACGCGTGCTCACATGGTAATCATGGCGCTGCTCAAACATCGCACCAATCTTGTGGATTATCCCGTTACATTAAATTTACCCAATATAATCTTTGTGATAATCACATAATGGCTGCCGTTAAGTACGGTGGGAGACAAGAAAGGCGGCCTCTGGCATAATGTAGGAAGGTGTTGTTGTTGTGGTGGTGGACATAGATGGTGCCACTTGCTACACTGATATATTCTTACAATTACCTGGCATTGCTGGGCATCACAGAGGAAGAGACGAAGCACGCTGGGTGGGGAAAGGAGGAATGAAAAGGGGAATCAAGAGGGGGGAATTGGACAAGTTGTATGAATAAAGACAACAGCAATACACAAGGTATGGATGAATAATAAAGGGAGGATTGAAAAGAGCAGTAAGGATTAATAAGAAAATTTGGAAGCATAAAAAATGAGGAATAGGAAAAGGAGGCGAAATAAGAAAATAAGGAGAAATAAAGAAGAGGAAGAAAAACAGGAAGGACTAGGAATAAGAAGAAATATAAAGAGGAAGAATACTAAGGAGTGGGAGTAAGAGGATGCACAATCGATCTGGGAAATTGGCTGATAGAGTCATAACAATTTAGTGGGCCATTACTGGCCCACTTCGTGACATTAATGGCCCATACTTATGGGCGGGGTAGAGGGTGCCTCCTCTATCATTTCCTGAGCGGTACAGCCATGTCCGGCCAGGCAACACACGTAATTAGACGGGAGAAGGGGGTATCGTAATTAAAGTTGAGGGGGGTTGCAATTAAGGTTGAGGGGGGTCCCAATTAAAGTTGAGGGGAGTTGTAGTTAAGTTAGATGTGGGGGTAAGGTTTACTAGGCCGTGTCCAGCGGATGTAGCGCTTGCGTGTTAAGGATGGTGGGTGCCATGGGGCACACCTCGGGTAGATGCCAGGCTTCGCACTGCCCAGGGATCGAACCTGGGTTTTTATCCATCAGCTGATTGTGACAGTACGCTGAGGTCAGTGGTCACCTGTGGTCATACCTGTCCTAAGCTCTCTGGGAGTTAGCGTGGGGTGTTACCAAGCACCATGGCTTGTTGTAGTGTTTTAGAATCTCAGGTTCAGGTGTTAAAGAAGGAGGTTCTATTACTTCAGGAGGAAAATAGGAGGCTGAAGCTTCGCCTTGATGAGTTTGGGAGTGTGAGGAGGATTTAGCTGGTAAGGAGTAAATGGTCACCAGCAGTGAGAGTGGCAGCGGCTTTAAGTGGCAAATGGTTCACAGTTCAGGAATAAGGAAGATAAGGAGGGTTAACAGAGGAGATGTAAAGGTAGGAAATCGATTCTCTGTTCTCCAGGACGAGTGCACTTCAGTGGTTAGTGAGGTTGAAGGTACCACTGATCCCCCTGCTAATCAAGGTAAGAATATTTTAATTGTAGGAGATTCTCAGGTAAGATATATGGACCGTACTTTTTGTAACAGATAGAAAGGTCAGAGGGTGTGCCTTCCAGGAGCTGGTGTTGGTGACATAGTCAGCAGGTTGCATATTATGTCAGGTAATGGGAACAAGCCCATTATCTTAGTGCTGGGGGTAATGACACTGGGAAGAGCAGGAGACAGGAGCTGCTGGATAAGTACAGATCAGCCATAGAAGCAGTCAGGTCTAAGGGAGGGATCCCAGTCATATGTAGTATCTTGCCTAGAAAGGGAGTGGGCAATGAATGGATGTCTAGGGCAGTTGGTATAAATTGCTGGCTAGACAGGTACTGCAAAGAACTTGCAATCCCGTTCATTGATAACTGGGACATATTCTATGGCAAACATGATATTTATACAAGGGATGGGGTTCATCTCTCTGGGGCTGGAGTGGCGGCATTAGCCAATTCGATTGAGGGGGTCATTGATGACTTCTCTAGGAATTTAAACTGATAGAATATAGAGGTATGGGCGTTTTTGGGAAACAATCAGGCTGCAGTATTAGGGTTAAAAACAGCAGATATTACCGGGATACCTCAGAGATATGTTTAAAAGACAGTATTCAAAATAAAGTTGCTAGTAAAAGCAAATCAATTGATCAACAAACAAAGAGAGATAGTAGAGGGCAGCGAGTGACTAGCTCTCTTAAAGTTTACTATACAAATAGTAGGAGTCTAAGAAATAAGATAGATAAGCTAAGATTACTTTCAAGTGCATGTAATATAGATATTATTGGTATAACAGAGACGTGGTTCAACCTGAAAGATAGAGAAATGCCTTCTGAATGCAGCATACAGGGTTATAAACTATTCCACACTGATAGGGTCAACAGCAAGGGTAGTGGAGTGGCAATGTATGTCAGATAATTTAAATTGTCTTAGAGATGATATAAGATTAGAAACATCTAACACAGAATCTGGCTACAGCTTCTCAAGGGTCGTGACAAATTAATTTTGGGTGTGATTTATAGGCCCCCAAACCTTGATAGAGAGTGCAGCAAGCTGTTATGGGACGAAATTCATAAGGCATCTAGATATGAAAATGTTGTGATAATGGGAGATTTTAACTTTAGACAAATTGATTGAAACAATGTGACAGGAAATCTTGAGTCTAGTGACTTTCTTGATGCGGTTCAGGATTGCTTTTTAGAACAGGTTGTGACAGAACCAACTAGAGGAAACAATCTGCTTGACTTGGTTCTTGCCAACAAAGAATCACTAATTAATAATCTTGAGGTTAATGATGAGCTTGGGGAAAGTGATCACAAATCACTTAGTTTCAATATATCATGGAATTACCAGTTAACTGCAATCAAATCTCTGTCCCAGACTTTCGCTTGGCCAATTTCATAATTTCATGGGACTGAAAAATTACCTGGGTGGGCTAAATTGGGATGACCTGACTATGGGTTAGGTAGGTGATCTTGGTTGCCAATATGACGTTTTTCAGAGCATAATTCTAGCTGCCCAGACAACTTTTGTTCCGAGTAGGGAAATCAGATCTAACAAAAATGATCCCAAATGGATGAACAATAGATAAAAACATCTCATTGGTCAAAAGAGAGGCATATATAGGCGTATCAAAGAGGGGATGGGCAGTTAAGGAATCATTATATTTAAAGAGAGAAAAAAAGTTATAAGAAAAGCAAAAAGGGATTATGAGGCTAAAGTCGCAAGGGATTCGAAGACTAACCCAAAAGGGTTCTTTAAGGTATACAGAAGTAAGAGTAGGGACAAGATAGGCCCACTGAAGAGTAACTTTGGTCAGATCACTGACAGTGATAAGGATATGTGTGAAATTTTCAATACCTACTTCCTCTCAGTTTTTACCCAGGAAAATACTAGCAAAATTCCTGAAATAATAGATTATTTAGAACAGGATGATGATAAACTATGCACGATTGCGGTAACTAGTGACATGATTCTCAGACAAATAGAGAAACTAAAACCTAACAAATCCCCAGGCCCTGATGAACTGTTTGCAAGGGTGTTAAAGGAATGTAAAGAGGAACTTAGCATACCTTTGGCTAATCTTTTCAACATATCACTACAAACTGGCATAGTGCCTGATAGTGGAAAATGGCAAATGTAACACCTATTTACAAGGCAGGTGACAGGTTCTTAGCTTCGAACTATAGACCAATAAGCCTTACCTCCATTGTGGGAAAATTTATGGAATCAGTAATTGCCAAAGCAATTCGTAGCCATCTTGATAGGCATAAATTGATTAATGAATCTCAACACGGTTTTACAAAGGGGCATTCCTGTGTATATGGACTTCAGTAAGGCTTTCAATAGAGTTCCACATCAAAGGCTATTGAGGAAACTTAAGGCACACGGAATAGGAGAAAATTTTTCCTGGGTAGAGGCATGGCTGACAAATAGGCAGCAGAGAGTTTACATAAATGGGGAGAAATCAGAATGGGGGCACGTCACAAGCTGTGTTCCGCAGGGGTCAGTGTTGGGCCCGTTGTTGTTCACAATTTACATAAACGACATAGATGAGGGCATAAATAGCGACATAAACAAATTTGCTGATGACACCAAAATAGGCCGTCCAATTCATTCTAATGATTTGTATAGACTGATGCAAAGGTCGGAGAAGTGGCAAATGCAGTTTAATATAGACAAATGCAAAGTTCTAAATGTTGGACAGTTAAATAACCATGCCACATATAAAGTAAATAATGTGGATCTTAATACTACTGATTGCAAAAAGGATTTAGGAGTTCTGGTTAGCAGTAATCTAAAACCAAGACAACAGTGCATTAGTGTTCGCAGTAAAGCTAACAGAATCCTTGGCTTCATATCTAGAAGTATAAATAATAGAAGTCCTCAGGTTGTTCAACTCTATATATCCTTGGTTAGGCCTCATTTAGATTATGCTGCTCAGTTCTGGTCACCGTATTACAGATTGGATATAAATGCACTGGAAAACGTACAGAGGAGGGTGACAAAGTTGATCCCATGTATCAGAAATCTTCCCTTTGAGAATAGACTGAGGGCACTGAATTTGCAATCTCGAAAGGCGTAGAATTAGTGGGGATATGATCGAGGTGTATATGATCTAGGCGTATAAATGGAAAACAGGAATAAATAAAGGGAATGTAAATAGCGTGCTGAAAATTTCCGGCTAAGACAGGACTCGCAGCAATGGTTTCAAATTGGAAAAATTCAGATTCAGGAAGGATATGGGAAAGCACGCAGTTTGGTAAGAGTTGTGGATGAGTGGAACAAACTCCTGAGTACAGTTATTGAGGCTAAAACGTTGTGTAGTTTTAAGAATAGGTTAGATAAATACATGAGTGGGTGCGGGTGTGAGTTGGACCTGGTTAGTTTGTGTTACTAGGTCTGATGCCGTGCTCCTTCCATAAGTGGAAGTGACCTGACTAGTTGGGTCACTGGGCTAATCCGGGGGGGACGACATGGACCTGCTTCGCATGAGTCAGTAGGTCTGTTGCAGTGTTCCTTCTTTATGTTCTTATGACAGTATATACATTGTATGTACACTGTTAACATTGTCAGTGTGTGGATTAGTCATGAAAGTTGTAGCTGCCTTCTTCCACTTGATATATTCCTATATGTAAGCCTTCCTGATTGTGTATACATGTCTGTATGCGTTTTTTGTAACTGAATAGTGTTTGAGCGAGTGTATGTACATGTATACGTGTGTCAGCAGCAGTAATGAATAAACATCCTACGAAATTATTTACCTTGAGTTCACTAATAGACATCTAGGAGTGCTGACATCTTTACCCTGATAAATGCAGTATTTATAGTTTAAATAATTTTTTTTTCAGTGTCGTTTATGTTCTTAACTCACATTATGCCCTAAGCGGAATTATTTAAAAAAATCGAATTTAAAATATATATCAATTTTTTTTACTGCCTTCCCTTGCCTTACAAATTATAGAACTTTCATGGAGCAAAATTTCCCAGCGCCTAAATCATGGAACTCGTTATTTGTAAACTATGCCTACACTGGCCAGGAGGCCTGGTCTGGCCAGGAGGCCTCGTCTGAGACCGGGCCAAGGAGGCGATCACCTCTGGAAGCGACTTCAGATAAACTCCAGGTAAATCATGACCTGATTCATGGACCTTGTTATTTGTAAACAAAGACAAAAATATCACTAATACGAGGACTCGAAATTCTAGGAAGAGAGAGCTTAGATGTAGGTAGTAGATTGGTAGACAGCAACCATCCAGGGAGGTACTACTGTTGCACTAACATTACACAATTACAGACCAGTAGTACTATCATACAATTACAGACCAGTAGCACTAACATCACACAATTACACACCAGTAGTACTATCATACAATTACAGACCAGTAGCACTATCACACAATTACAGACCAGTAGTACTAACATCACACAATTACAGACCAGTAGTACTAACATCACACAATTACAGACCAGTAGTACTAACATCACACAATTACAGACCAGTAGTACTAACATCACACAATTACAGACCAGTAGTACTAACATCACACAATTACAGACCAGTAGCACTAACATCACACAATTACACACCAGTAGTACTATCATACAATTACAGACCAGTAGCACTATCACACAATTACAGACCAGTAGTACTAACATCACACAATTACAGACCAGTAGTACTAACATCACACAATTACAGACCAGTAGTACTAACATCACACAATTACAGACCAGTAGTACTAACATCACACAATTACAGACCAGTAGTACTAACATCACACAATTACAGACCAGTAGCACTAACATCACACAATTACAGGCCAGTAGCACTATCACACAATTACAGACCAGTAGTACTAACATCACACAATTACAGACCAGTAGCACTATCACACAATTACAGACCAGTAGTACTAACATCACACAATTACAGACCAGTAGCACTATCACACAATTACAGACCAGTAGTACTAACATCACACAATTACAGACCAGTAGCACTAACATCACACAATTACAGACCAGTAGTACTAACATCACACAATTACAGACCAGTAGTACTATCACACAATTACAGACCAGTAGTACTAACATCACACAATTACAGACCAGTAGTACTAACATCACACAATTACAGACCAGTAGTACTAACATCACACAATTACTGACCAGTAGCACTAACATCACACAATTACTGACCAGTAGTACTAACATCACACAATTACTGACCAGTAGCACTAACATCACACAATTACAGACCAGTAGTACTAACATCACACAATTACAGACCAGTAGTACTAACATCACACAATTACTGACCAGTAGCACTAACATCACACAATTACAGACCAGTAGTACTAACATCACACAATTACAGACCAGTAGTACTATCACACAATTACAGACCAGTAGTACTAACATCACACAATTACAGACCAGTAGTACTATCACACAATTACAGACCAGTAGTACTATCACACAATTACAGACCAGTAGCACTAACATCACACAATTACAGACCAGTAGTACTAACATCACACAATTACAGACCAGTAGCACTATCACACAATTACAGACCAGTAGTACTATCACACAATTACAGACCAGTAGTACTAACATGACACAATTACTGACCAGTAGTACTAACATCACACAATTACAGACCAGTAGTACTAACATCACACAATTACAGACCAGTAGCACTATCACACAATTACAGACCAGTAGTACTAACATGACATAATTACTGACCAGTAGTACTAACATCACACAATTACAGACCAGTAGTACTAACATCACACAATTACAGACCAGTAGTACTAACATCACAATTACAGACCAGTAGTACTAACATCACAATTACAAACCAGTAGCACTAACATCACAATTACAAACCAGTAGCACTAACATCACAATTACAGACCAGTAGCACTATCACACAATTACAGACCAGTAGTACTAACATCACACAATTACAGACCAGTAGTACTAACATCACACAATTACAGACCAGTAGTACTAACATCACACAATTACAGACCAGTAGTACTATCACACAATTACAGACCAGTAGTACTAACATCACACAATTACAGACCAGTAGTACTAACATCACACAATTACAGACCAGTAGCACTATCACACAATTACAGACCAGTAGTACTAACATCACACAATTACAGACCAGTAGTACTAACATCACACAATTACAGACCAGTAGTACTATCACACAATTACAGACCAGTAGTACTAACATCACACAATTACAGACCAGTAGTACTATCATACAATTACAGACCAGTAGTACTAACATCACAATTACAAACCAGTAGTACTAACATCACAATTACAAACCAGTAGTACTAACATCACAATTACAAACCAGTAGTACTAACATCACAATTACAGACCAGTAGTACTAACATCACACATCATAACAGCCTTTGAAAGAGTGGTGAGCTGTCCATTGCCGTAGTCAACATGAATTCATCAAGTCTTTCTTCTCTCCTTCCTTCCTTCCTCCCTCCCTCTCCCCCAAGTATTACCGAGCGGCTGGTTGTATTTTGGATTTCCATCACAAAAAAAATAAATCTCTCATGTGTTTTTGAATTTCAGTTTCCGGAGTTTGTATTGTGTGTTTTACCACTGGTGTTAATCCATCCATCCTCCTCCTCGATTCCCTACGTCTCTTTCCACACTGAGGAAATTTGTGTCTAGTACAGCCCCATATATTTTTCCCAATTAGTTTTCTTGCAATTATAATCTTTACATGTATTGACATTAGAAAGGGAGGAGCAGCGATATATGACCTTAATCAGGGAGGTGTGCTGGACTAACAACACCCTTCTCTCTACCTCGCTTAATCTCTCCCTACCTACTCTCAGTCTTTCCTTAACATCCCCCTCCCTCCCGTCTTTACTCTCTCCCTACCTACCCTCTCTCTCCCTACATCCCTCCCTCCCTAACCTCGTTAATCCCTCCCTTCCTACGTACCTTCCTTCCTTAATCCCTCCCTCCCTACCCTCCTTAATCCCTCCCTTCCTACGTACCTTCCTTCCTTAATCCCTCCCTCCCTACCCTCCTTAATCCCTCCCTTCCTACGTACCTTCTTTCCTTAATCCCTCCCTCCCTCCTCCTCCCAGGAAACCAAGGTTAATAATATGGGTGTGTAGCTAGTTATTTATTTCGACTCCTTAACCAATTATCCTAATTGCCGGTTATCCGAATTATCAGTTATCCAAATTATCAGTTATCGGGATTGTTTAACAGGCAGACTTTCGAATTCTTCTGTATAATTGTCTCAGCCCGGTGAAGAGCAGAAATACCATGGGCTCTGGTATTGAACATAGTCAGCATGCGTGGCCCAAGACTGTTACCACTAGGTGTCAGAAACATTCTCGCAACGATAAGGAAGTTTTTCCAAGAGGAAACTGGATCACTGATCAGCTGGGTTGTGATGGCTATGTGGGCTTGCGGACCGCTAGTACCAATACTCTGATCAGGCGGTCAATAAGGAAGCCTGACCTGTAGTAAGGTTGCGAGAAAGAAGAAAACTCGAAAATATCACAGATATGCCTCCCTTTCTCTCTCTCTCTCTCTCTCTCATATTATTGTTACACAAATGTTTACGAAGGGCATACGTGCCTCGTCCAGGCTCCACCCTCGACTTCTTTTGCAAAGTCATTTATCTCAATGAAGCATAAATTCATTATTTTTCAAAACATGAGTTAACACACACACACACACACACACACACACACACATCCATTTCTAGATAACCTGTAGACAGAGACGCAGAGCCAAGCGTCGTGTCAGTCCTCTGCTGGGAGGTGCTCTTGTGTACAGCCGCTGCCCTCTTTGGTCACAGACCGACAGACAGGACAGACACCCAGACAGATAAAACAAGCATATACAACAGCAATAAAGCCGTAGTCTGATGCCTTAGCCTAACGACAGCAAACAAAGAGGTACCAGCGGAAAACCTCTTGATATTAGTACTTAGTGGTGTGTTGAGAGAGAGAGAGAGAGAGAGAGAGAAAGACAGAGACAGAGAGAGAGAGATGCACAAGCTGATCACGTTTCTCTACCTTCTTCACTGTATCAAGGCAGCAAAGAACATTTCCTGCCGTCTTAGCAGATAACCTCGTTCACCCTCATGCCTACGAGCACTCTCCACAAGAAACACACCCACACACACGTACGTCCATGCCTAGCAACCTTGCACAACTCAAACCAGCGTGGGAAGATCATGCTTGTCACAGCTACTAAACCACTGTGACAGAATTACGGAGGCGTTGTAAGAAAACCATAACAGATTTCGAAAAGGCGTCTGACAAATGCAATTTTGGGGTGAGTGCACAAAACGTGAGGGTTACTTATCACCGCGGGTTCAATCCCGGCCGGGGTATGGTTAGTTTGCAATCGTGTCATTACGATTTCGTGAGTCACCCTGGAAAAGTATTCAGATGGATATTCAACCTTAACAGATATCACACAACTAGTAATAGAGCAAAATCTAGCATCATCAGAGTAAACAGCTCTGTACTCCAAGGCACAGTCCTGGCGCCTGTACTGTTTCTTATCCTCATAGCATAGATAAAAGCACTCGCTACAGTTCTGCATCATTTGGGGATACCAAAATAAGTATGAAAATCACCTTGACAGAACACACGAAACAGTTGTAAGAAGATACAAGCAAAGTCTTTCATTGGGCAGTGGAGAACATGCCGTTCAAGGTAATAAGTTCCAGCTGCTTAAATATGGAACGAATGAAAAATTCAAAAGTGACACTGTATACCAAACACAAGAGGATCACCAAATAAAATGGATGGAACACGTTAAAGACCTGGGAGTAACTATGTCGGCTTTTTCTGTCAAACACAATAAAGCAAATGTCACGACAGCCAGGAAGATGACAGGATGGAAAATGAGAACTTTCAAAACAAGGGAATAGTACCAATAGTGGCGCTATTAGGATAGTTTGTGCTCTCGCGTGTACAGTATTGTTCAGTGTTGAAGGCACGAGAGAGAGAACAGGAACAGATACAGAGATCATTTGGCCCAGCACAGAACTAATAAATTAAATTACTCAAGTAACCACCTACAAATAACTCATGTCCTTGTCTAGCAGCCCTCACAACACATTCTACGAATGTTATTTTAGTTTCATCCAGGTTATTTGTCTTATAAAAGACACTGGTATAAGTGAACCCTCTTATAAGAGACACTGGTATAAGTGAACCCTTGCATAGAAAACACTGGTACAAGTGAACCCTCGTATAGAGAACACTGGTACAAGTGAACTAAAAAAAAAAAACGAAGAAGCAAAAAAGGCAAAAATCAGGAGTATTTTCGGTGTCTCACAAAAGTGGCTGATCAGCCGGGTTGTGATGGCTGGGCCTGCAGGCCGCTAGCACAAACAGCCTGGTTGACCAGGTCCATAATGAAGCCTGGATCGAGGCCAGGCTAAGCTGGTCAGAACATTATTCCTGTCTCCTCATCCTCCTCCACTCTTCTTTTTTTTTATTTACTCTTTCCTCCATTTTGCTTTGTTTATCCTTCTTGAAGTAGATAGTTGCGATAGTCACAGCAGTGCTGCTGGTAACCACAAGTACAACTGTTGGTAGTCACAGCAGTGCTGCTGGTAACCACAAGTACAACTGTTGGTAGTCACAGCAGTGCTGCTGGTAACCACAAGTACAACTGTTGGTAGTCACAGCAGTGCTGCTGGTAACCACAAGTACAACTGTTGGTAGTCACAGCAGTGCTGCTGGTAACCACAAGTACAACTGTTGGTAGTCACAGCAGTGCTGCTGGTAACCACAAGTACAACTGTTGGTAGTCACAGCAGTGCTGCTGGTGACCACAAGTACAACTGTTGGTAGTCACAGCAGTGCTGCTGGTAACCACAAGTACAACTGTTGGTAGTCACAGCAGTGCTGCTGGTAACCACAAGTACAACTGTTGGTAGTCACAGCAGTGCTGCTGGTAACCACAAGTACAACTGTTGGTAGTCACAGCAGTGCTGCTGGTAACCACAAGTACAGCTGTTGGTAGTCACAGCAGTGCTGCTGGTAACCACAAGTACAACTGTTGGTAGTCACAGCAGTGCTGCTGGTAACCACAAGTACAACTGTTGGTAGTCACAGCAGTGCTGCTGGTAACCACAAGTACAACTGTTGGTAGTCACAGCAGTGCTGCTGGTAACCACAAGTACAACTGTTGGTAGTCACAGCAGTGCTGCTGGTAACCACAAGTACAACTGTTGGTAGTCACAGCAGTGCTGCTGGTAACCACAAGTACAACTGTTGGTAGTCACAGCAGTGCTGCTGGTGACCACAAGTACAACTGTTGGTAGTCACAGCAGTGCTGCTGGTAACCACAAGTACAACTGTTGATAGTCACAGCAGTGCTGCTGGTGACCACAAGTACAACTGTTGGTAGTCACAGCAGTGCTGCTGGTGACCACAAGTACAACTGTTGGTAGTCACAGCAGTGCTGCTGGTAACCACAAGTACAACTGTTGATAGTCACAGCAGTGCTGCTGGTGACCACAAGTACAACTGTTGGTAGTCACAGCAGTGCTGCTGGTGACCACAAGTACAACTGTTGGTAGTCACAGCAGTGCTGCTGGTAACCACAAGTACAACTGTTGGTAGTCACAGCAGTGCTGCTGGTAACCACAAGTACAACTGTTGGTAGTCACAGCAGTGCTGCTGGTAACCACAAGTACAACTGTTGGTAGTCACAGCAGTGCTGCTGGTAACCACAAGTACAACTGTTGGTAGTCACAGCAGTGCTGCTGGTAACCCACAAGTACAACTGTTGGTAGTCACAGCAGTGCTGCTGGTAACCACAAGTACAACTGTTGGTAGTCACAGCAGTGCTGCTGGTAACCACAAGTACAACTGTTGGTAGTCACAGCAGTGCTGCTGGTAACCACAAGTACAACTGTTGGTAGTCACAGCAGTGCTGCTGGTAACCCACAAGTACAACTGTTGGTAGTCACAGCAGTGCTGCTGGTAACCACAAGTACAACTGTTGGTAGTCACAGCAGTGCTGCTGGTAACCACAAGTACAACTGTTGGTAGTCACAGCAGTGCTGCTGGTAACCCACAAGTACAACTGTTGGTAGTCACAGCAGTGCTGCTGGTAACCCACAAGTACAACTGTTGGTAGTCACAGCAGTGCTGCTGGTAACCCACAAGTACAACTGTTGGTAGTCACAGCAGTGCTGCTGGTAACCACAAGTACAACTGTTGGTAGTCACAGCAGTGCTGCTGGTAACCACAAGTACAACTGTTGGTAGTCACAGCAGTGCTGCTGGTAACCCACAAGTACAACTGTTGGTAGTCACAGCAGTGCTGCTGGTAACCACAAGTACAACTGTTGGTAGTCACAGCAGTGCTGCTGGTAACCCACAAGTACAACTGTTGGTAGTCACAGCAGTGCTGCTGGTAACCCACAAGTACAACTGTTGGTAGTCACAGCAGTGCTGCTGGTAACCACAAGTACAGCTGTTGGTAGTCACAGCAGTGCTGCTGGTAACCCACAAGTACAACTGTTGGTAGTCACAGCAGTGCTGCTGGTAACCCACAAGTACAACTGTTGGTAGTCACAGCAGTGCTGCTGGTAACCACAAGTACAACTGTTGGTAGTCACAGCAGTGCTGCTGGTAACCACAAGTACAACTGTTGGTAGTCACAGCAGTGCTGCTGGTAACCACAAGTACAACTGTTGGTAGTCACAGCAGTGCTGCTGGTAACCACAAGTACAACTGTTGGTAGTCACAGCAGTGCTGCTGGTAACCACAAGTACAACTGTTGGTAGTCACAGCAGTGCTGCTGGTGACCACAAGTACAACTGTTGGTAGTCACAGCAGTGCTGCTGGTAACCCACAAGTACAACTGTTGGTAGTCACAGCAGTGCTGCTGACCACAAGTAACCACAAGTACAACTGTTGGTAGTCACAGCAGTGCTGCTGGTAACCACAAGTACAACTGTTGGTAGTCACAGCAGTGCTGCTGGTAACCACAAGTACAACTGTTGGTAGTCACAGCAGTGCTGCTGGTAACCACAAGTACAACTGTTGGTAGTCACAGCAGTGCTGCTGGTAACCACAAGTACAACTGTTGGTAGTCACAGCAGTGCTGCTGGTAACCACAAGTACAACTGTTGGTAGTCACAGCAGTGCTGCTGGTAACCACAAGTACAACTGTTGGTAGTCACAGCAGTGCTGCTGGTAACCACAAGTACAACTGTTGGTAGTCACAGCAGTGCTGCTGGTAACCACAAGTACAACTGTTGGTAGTCACAGCAGTGCTGCTGGTAACCACAAGTACAGCTGTTGGTATACACAACTCTTCGAAAGGCACGAGTGTCACAAAAGGGATTTAAAATAGAAGTATCACTAATTTACATAAGACTGGAGGAACACTGCCGTAGGCCTACTGGCCCGAACTAAGCAACTCCTAGCAGTAGTTGTCGCTTTATGACCCTTGTGGGTATAGCGCTTAGTTTTGATTGTAATAAATAGTAACAATAATACTAATAGAATTTGTAGCCCACGTCAATCATCCAGTTCGATCTCTCCTGTAAATTCAATGTCATTTTTCCAGTACGGTGTGGTGTATATATATATTTTTTGACCTCTGTTTTCATGGTCGGAGGGAGTGGAGGATGGGGAGAGAGCCTTCTGCATTACTACCCTTGACTCGTACATCTAGATAATATACGACAGTCCTTACTCCTTTCATGTCCTCTGCTGTGTCTTCCATGTGCTATTCCTGCATCGTCTTCTCTTCCTTCCCTCACCTCTTCAGACCTTCCTTTACCTCTTCATCGCTTCCCTCACCTCTTCAAATCCTCTCATCCCTATCTTTCTATTCCATTCTCTTATCACCTCCTTAAGTCTTCTTCTCTCCCTCATTATTTCCGTTTGTGCTTTCTTCCCTTAATCTTATGTTTATTTCCTGTCTTTCTCTCTCCTCCTCTCCCTCCACATTATCAGATGTGCTTGTACTTCCAGTTTTATTATCAGTTTTCATCCTTTCTTGTTTCTCATCGGGGTGTGTGTGTGTGTGTGTGTGAGAGAGAGAGAGAGAGAGAGAGAGAGAGAGAGAGAGAGAGAGAGAGAGAGAGAGAGAGAGAGAGAGAGAGAGAGAGAAGAAGAAGAAGAAGAAGAAGAAGAAGAAGAAGAAGAAGAAGAAGAAGAAGAAGAAGAAGAAGAAGAAGAAGAAGAAGAAGAAGAAGAAGAAGAACCTTGTTGTAAATCTTGCAAACAAGGCAGCCAGGAAGCTTACAGCACTTCGCCGTATCTGGCATCTGCTTGACAGTAGGGGTTGCAAGATTCTGTACTAGGCACAAGTACGCTCACACCTTGAGTATGCTCCACTCTCTTGGTTTGCCTGCCCCCCCCCCCCCCTCTCATCTGCGACTGCTTTACAGAGTAGAGAACAGAGCAAGACGTCTCATCTCTCGCCTGGACCCATCCTGGATAGATCTGTCATTTCAGCAGAGCCTTCAACACAGGAGGGATGCGGGTGGCCTTACTGTTATGTACAAGGCCAATATTGTCAAAGTACCACACTTGGATCCACTTCGAAGACAGTGTGAAACAAGCTTTTATACCACAAGACGGGCAGAAAGCAGCAACTTCACTCTGGCTGTACCCTTCTCCAGAACATCGCTCCATCTGAGATCATATATACCCAGGATGACTCGTGTATGGAACACATTCGTACAGCATAATGATGTCAACGAGATAAAGTCAGTTGATCAAATGAAAATGCTGGCCCATAGATGGCTCCAACTTCATCCTGTTCCCTACTTGTTTGTCTCATAACAATAAAAATGTTTTCAAATGAGCTGATGTAGGTAACAGCTCTTAGCTTGCCAATAAAGTTAAGAATCCTTAACCTTGTCAAACCCTGTGTAAAAGAGAGAGAGAGAGAGAGAGAGAGAGAGACTGACTGCCTTGCAATATTCATCACAATTTTTCTTGATCATTGCAGAGTCAAATTTCATTCCAGTTAATCAACTTATTCCGTTGCTTCATGCTTGCTTGCTTGATCTCTCTCTCTCTCTCTTTCTCATTTGATCTCACTTTCTCCCTCGTTCGTCCTTCTCTATTCCGTTATCTCCTCTTTTCCCCTTTTATTTGCATTTTCCCCTCTAGCCTTCCCTCTTTCACCTGGCTCGTTAGCACCCTTTTAAATGCTCCCCGCCTAGCACTTGTGTCCGCCGGGCCCTAGGGCGTGACGGATGGGTGGGCGTGAAGGGTGGGCGTCAGGGGGTGTGGAAGTACCTTTGCAGACTTATGGCTGTACCCTTGCAGGGGTGTGGATGTACCTTTGGCGGGGTGTGGATGTACCTTTGCAGGGGTGTGGATGTACCTTTGGCGGGGTGTGGATGTACCTTTGCAGGGGTGTGGATGTACCTTTGCAGGGGTGTGGATGTACCTTTGCAGGGGTGTGGATGTAGGTTTACCCTCGATACAGTTCTGGTTTGATATAATATAAAAGGAAAATTTCTGTCGTCAAGGAGCTGTCTTTAGCACCGCGATTCTTGTTGATGTGAGACAGTCATCTGAGGTTTGCGAGTTAAAGCTTAATAAACTTATTAAGCTTTGCAGCTTTGGCATAATAAGCTGCTTCAGTTCTCAGCTTAGAGCTCTAAGAATAGTTCCTAGGCTATATTAATCCCGTGTTTTTGTTTGCTAAGAAGAATATTCTAGATTACGACCTGTCTGAGGAAACTCGTCACCTGTGTCTGTAAGGAAGTCTTCAACTGTAACTCTCTGTAAGGAAGTCTTTAACTGTAACTCTCTGTAAGGAGCTCGTCAACTGTGACTCTCTGTAAGGAGCTCGTCAACTGTGACTCTCTGTAAGGAACTCGTACTCGTCAACTGTAACTCTCTGTAAGGAACTCGTCAACTGTAACTCTCTGTAAGGAACTCGTCAACTGTAACTCTCTGTAAGGAACTCGTCAACTGTAACTGGAAAAATGCAGTACATGGGAAAAACTGTCAGCAGAGGACTGGGAAGTGCACACCGAGGCTTTCTGCCGAGAACTATCTGCTTCTACCTAGACTAAGGACTGTCATGTTTTCTACTGTATTTTCAACCACTGAACAGTGTAATATATATATATATATATATATATATATATATATATATATATATATATATATATATATATATATATATATATATATGGGGTCCACCTCTGGTTAAATTGTGGGACCCATAGCCTCGGAGAAGTGGATAAAAAGGCTTCAAGGAAGAGTATTTGGATTTCTTCCTGAAGCCAGTGTAGTATATATATATATATATATATATATATATATATATATATATATATATATATATATATATATATATATATATATATATGGGGTCCACCTCTGGTTAAATTGTGGGACCCATAGCCTCGGAGAAGTGGATAAAAAGGCTTCAAGGAAGAGTATTTGGATTTCTTCCTGAAGCCGTTTAAATACTCCACTTCCCCTACCACCCCATCTTTTCAAAATTATAGAGGTATGATCGAAGTATTCCTCCTTGGAATAACTCATTTAAGCCATCTATAAATACTGTTATTTCAGTAAAGACAAGTTTGCAACTTGTATCATACAATGCCAGTCCATGTTGCACACACCAAAATATCAAAACGTCTGCAACATTGATTTGTATTATTTTTAACCAGCCTGGACATTTTCCAGCAATTTATGCTTATCTAAAATTTGCGTCTCCTAAGGTTCATGGACTCTTGTGTGATTCCTTAACTCAGAATCAGTATGCATGGATCACTAAATGCTGGAATTGCCAAAATGCTAAATATTTATAAATACGGAGATCCCTAAATTCGAGCGAGAGATCTTGACTATCTTTAAAACTGCCTTTCGTATATTTCTAACTTTTTTCATTGTCAAGCTTTTTTTTATCGACCTGATTTTGAGTTTCATTGGTCATAATTCATCCTCACGTTCCTTTAGTCTTCGTTTATCTTCACGACGACTGCAACGACGATGATAGTAATTATAATGCAAGGTAGACTGAACTCAGTCCATGACTGGGTGTTGGTGATAGTGAGGCTTACAGTGGAAAATAGTGGTACTGATAGCGAGCATTACATTGTAATATAGTGGTACTGATAGTGAGGGTTACAATGGAAAACAGACACATGTTACGCTAGCTTGGTGGTGAAGGCGATGATAATTGGGATTGTAAGAACTTTAAGGACCAGGTTATGGGGATGCTGCTGAGGATGATGGTAATGGTGGTGGTGGTGGCGTCGTTGGTGGTAGGGGAGGGTGACGGTGTTGGTGATAATGGCATGGTGGTGGTGGCTGCGAAGATGGCACATCCGTGACGTTGGCTGGGTGCTGGGCGCCACTAATCCTACAAAAGCCAGCAACACTGACACACAGTTGCTTGAAGCCTGGGCCAGCCTCGCTAACACCCAAGGAGAATGGCAGCCGCCCGGGTGTACTTTTTTAATAAAGTCAATCATGTGGGCGCTTCACCTCCGCAGATACCGTGCAGGTAATTGTTTACAAGGCAGTGTGTGTGAAGCCAGCGTCTGACCTGACACGCCGCGCTCACTAAATCTCCAGATCGCGGCGCCTTGCTTCGATCTGAGATCACGAAAGTTTCTTTGGAGTGTGGCGAATGAGATGGCCACCAGATTCGGATGGGAAGTATTATGCTGTTATCAGTGGCAGGATCGGGGTCTGCCGCGGCAGGGGTGATCATGGGCAGCAGAAGGGTATCCAGCGATCACCAGGTGTGGCAGAGGTGTGGAGCGATGGCTTACGGGGTGCCCCCGCCTATGTAATTTCCCCTGGAGGGGCCCTGAGATGTGCGCTGGAGATAGGACCCCCGCCATGAGAAGTGGTGTTTACCTTTTGTTTACGACGCGGCTATGACGCCACCTTGCTCGCTTCATCGACCTCAGATTCTCTATGCGTTTATCTCCGGTCTTGGACCATCTCCGAGTGACGGTAGAGAGCGCTCTGGTACTGGACCATCTCTGAGTGACATAACTATGGTTCAGAACAGTCTTTAAGCAACTGAGTGACGGTAGAGAAAGTTACGGTGTTCGACTGTTGATGAATAAGACATGTACGAAACTTAGATATCTTTCTTGCAGAAACGTTTCGCCGGCTACATCTGACTTCTGCTCCGGTGTTATACCCTCTACGTATTTATCACTAACCTGTATGGATAATTCGGGTAGAGCTATGGTCCGGCAAAAAAAAAAAAAAAAAAAAAAAGTGGCTTTACAAATTTTTTTTTTTTCGAAAAATTATTTTTTTTATGGAAAAAACGAATAGTGGTGTGAATGCATCAACTCCGTCCAGTAGTGACATCACTAAATTGCTTGGCAATGTTTCGCCTCTACTACTCTGTCACAAGATCCCATTCCAGAGCCGACATCTGTGTCCAGTCACTTCAGACTGATAGTTTTATCAAGGATATTTTCAGCGCTGTGTGACTCTTGTGGGTTTAGCGCTTAGTTATGATTATAATACTACTACCAGGGTCAAACCAGTGTTTTAGCAGAGCTGTCAACATGAAGGCAGGAGAGCCACCCGCTCTCAGCAACTTGATGGTAGGAGAGCCACCAGCTCTCAGCAACTTGATGGTAGGAGAGCCACCAGCTCTCAGCAACATGATGGTAGGAGAGTCACCAGCTCTCAGCAACTTGATGGTAGGAGAGCCACCAGCTCTCAGCAACTTGATGGTAGGAGAGCCACCAGCTCTCAGCAACATGATGGTAGGAGAGTCACCAGCTCTCAGCAACATGATGGTAGGAGAGTCACCAGCTCTCAGCAACATGATGGTAGGAGAGTCACCAGCTCTCAGCAACATGATGGTAGGAGAGTCACCAGCTCTCAGCAACATGATGGTAGGAGAGTCACCAGCTCTCAGCAACATGATGGTAGGAGAGTCACCAGCTCTCAGCAACTTGATGGTAGGAGAGCCACCAGCTCTCAGCAACTTGATGGTAGGAGAGCCACCAGCTCTCAGCAACTTGATGGTAGGAGAGCCACCAGCTCTCAGCAACTTGATGGTAGGAGAGCCACCAGCTCTCAGCAACATGATGGTAGGAGAGTCACCAGCTCTCAGCAACATGATGGTAGGAGAGTCACCAGCTCTCAGCAACAGCTCTCAGCAACATGATGGTAGGAGAGTCACCAGCTCTCAGCAACATGATGGTAGGAGAGTCACCAGCTCTCAGCAACATGATGGTAGGAGAGTCACATGATGGTAGGAGAGTCACCAGCTCTCAGCAACATGATGGTAGGAGAGTCACCAGCTCTCAGCAACATGATAGTAGGAGAGTCACCAGCTCTCAGCAACATGATGGTAGGAGAGCCACCAGCTCTCAGCAACTTGATGGTAGGAGAGTCACCAGCTCTCAGCAACATGATGGTAGGAGAGTCACCAGCTCTCAGCAACTTGATGGTAGGAGAGCCACCAGCTCTCAGCAACTTGATGGTAGGAGAGCCACCAGCTCTCAGCAACTTGATGGTAGGAGAGTCACCAGCTCTCAGCAACTTGATGGTAGGAGAGTCACCAGCTCTCAGCAACATGATGGTAGGAGAGTCACCAGCTCTCAGCAACATGATGGTAGGAGAGTCACCAGCTCTCAGCAACATGATAGTAGGAGAGTCACCAGCTCTCAGCAACATGGTAGGAGATCACCAGCTCTCAGCAACATGATGGTAGGAGAGTCACCAGCTCTCAGCAACATGATGGTAGGAGAGTCACCAGCTCTCAGCAACATGATGGTAGGAGAGTCACCAGCTCTCAGCAACATGATGGTAGGAGAGTCACCAGCTCTCAGCAACATGATGGTAGGAGAGTCACCAGCTCTCAGCAACATGATAGTAGGAGAGTCACCAGCTCTCAGCAACATGATGGTAGCTCTCAGAGAGTCACCAGCTCTCAGCAACATGATAGGAGAGTAGGAGAGACACCAGCTCTCAGCAACATGATGGTAGGAGAGTCACCAGCTCTCAGCAACATGATAGTAGGAGAGTCACCAGCTCTCAGCAACATGATGGTAGGAGAGTCACCAGCTCTCAGCAACATGATAGTAGGAGAGTCACCAGCTCTCAGCAACATGATGGTAGGAGAGTCACCAGCTCTCAGCAACATGATGGTAGGAGAGTCACCAGCTCTCAGCAACATGATGGCAGGAGAGCCACCAGCTCTCAGCAACATGATGGCAGGAGAGTCATCAGCTCTCAGCAACATGATGGCAGGAGTCACCAGCTCTCAGCAACATGATGGTAGGAGAGCCACCAGCTCTCAGCAACATGATGGTAGGAGTCACCAGCTCTCAGCAACATGGTAGGAGAGCCACCAGCTCTCAGCAACATGATGGTATGAGAGCCACCAGCTCTCAGCAACATGATGGTAGGAGAGCCACCAGCTCTCAGCAACATGATGGTAGGAGAGCCACCAGCTCTCAGCAACATGATGGTAGGAGAGCCACCAGCTCTCAGCAACATGATGGTAGGAGAGCCACCAGCTCTCAGCAACATGATGGTAGGAGAGCCACCAGCTCTCAGCAACATGATGGTAGGAGAGCCACCAGCTCTCAGCAACATGATGGTAGGAGAGCCACCAGCTCTCAGCAACATGATGGTAGGAGAGTCACCAGCTCTCAGCAACATGATGGCAGGAGAGCCACCAGCTCTCAGCAACATGATGGTAGGAGAGTCATCAGCTCTCAGCAACATGATGGCAGGAGAGCCACCAGCTCTCAGCAACATGATGGTAGGAGAGTCATCAGCTCTCAGCAACATGATGGTAGGAGAGTCACCAGCTCTCAGCAACATGATGGTAGGAGAGCCACCAGCTCTCAGCAACTTGATGGTAGGAGAGTCACCAGCTCTCAGCAACATGATGGTAGGAGAGCCACCAGCTCTCAGCAACATGATGGTAGGAGAGCCACCAGCTCTCAGCAACATGATGGTAGGAGAGCCACCAGCTCTCAGCAACATGATGGTAGGAGAGCCACCAGCTCTCAGCAACATGATGGTAGGAGAGCCACCAGCTCTCAGCAACATGATGGTAGGAGAGCCACCTGCTGTCAGCAACATGATGGTAGGAGAGCCACCAGCTCTCAGCAACATGATGGTAGGAGAGCCACCAGCTCTCAGCAACATGATGGTAGGAGAGCCACCAGCTCTCAGCAACATGATGGTAGGAGAGCCACCAGCTCTCAGCAACATGATGGTAGGAGAGTCACCAGCTCTCAGCAACACGATGGTAGGAGAGCCACCAGCTCTCAGCAACATGATGGTACGAGAGCCACCAGCTCTCAGCAACATGATGGTACGAGAGCCACCAGCTCTCAGCAACATGATGGTAGGAGAGCCACCAGCTCTCAGCAACATGATGGTAGGACAGCCACCAGCTCTCAGCAACATGATAGTAGGACAGCCACCAGCTCTCAGCAACATGGTAGGACAGCCACCAGCTCTCAGCAACATGATGGCAGGAGAGCCACCAGCTCTCAGCAACATGATAGTAGGACAGCCACCAGCTCTCAGCAACATGATGGTAGGACAGCCACCAGCTCTCAGCAACATGATGGTAGGACAGCCACCAGCTCTCAGCAACATGATGGTAGGAGAGCCACCAGCTCTCAGCAACATGATGGTAGGACAGCCACCAGCTCTCAGCAACATGATGGCAGGACAGCCACCAGCTCTCAGCAACATGATGGTAGGACAGCCACCAGCTCTCAGCAACATGATGGTAGGACAGCCACCAGCTCTCAGCAACATGATGGCAGGAGAGCCACCAGCTCTCAGCAACATGATGGCAGGAGAGCCACCAGCTCTCAGCAACATGATGGAGAGCCACCAGCTCTCAGCAACATGATGGAGAGCCACCAGCTCTCAGCAACATCATGGAGAGCCACCAGCTCTCAGCAACATGATGGAGAGCCACCAGCTCTCAGCAACATGATGGTCGGAGAGCCACCAGCTCTCAGCAACATGATGGAGAGCCACCAGGCAACATGATGGTCGGAGAGCCACCAGCTCTCAGCAACATGATGGGAGGAGAGCCACCAGCTCTCAGCAACATGATGGCAGGAGAGCCACCAGCTCTCAGCAACATGATGCTCTCAGCAGGAGAGCCACCAGCTCTCAGCAACATGATGGAGAGCCACCAGCTCTCAGCAACATCATGGAGAGCCACCAGCTCTCAGCAACATCATGGAGAGCCACCAGCTCTCAGCAACATGATGGAGAGCCACCAGCTCTCAGCAACATGATGGTCGGAGAGCCACCAGCTCTCAGCAACATGATGGAGAGCCACCAGCTCTCAGCAACATGATGGTCGGAGAGCCACCAGCTCTCAGCAACATGATGGTCGGAGAGCCACCAGCTCTCAGCAACATGATGGAGAGCCACCAGCTCTCAGCAACATGATGGAGAGCCACCAGCTCTCAGCAACATGATGGAGAGCCACCAGCTCTCAGCAACATGATGGAGAGCCACCAGCTCTCAGCAACATGATGGAGAGCCACCAGCTCTCAGCAACATGATGGAGAGCCACCAGCTCTCAGCAACATGATGGTCGGAGAGCCACCAGCTCTCAGCAACATGATGGTCGGAGAGCCACCAGCTCTCAGCAACATGATGGTCGGAGAGCCACCAGCTCTCAGCAACATGATGGTCGGAGAGCCACCAGCTCTCAGCAACATGGAGAGCCACCAGCTCTCAGCAACATGGAGAGCCACCAGCTCTCAGCAACATGATGGAGAGCCACCAGCTCTCAGCAACATGATGGAGAGCCACCAGCTCTCAGCAACATGGAGAGCCACCAGCTCTCAGCAACATGATGGAGAGCCACCAGCTCTCAGCAACATGATGGAGAGCCACCAGCTCTCAGCAACATGATGGAGAGCCACCAGCTCTCAGCAACATGATGGAGAGCCACCAGCTCTCAGCAACATGATGGAGAGCCACCAGCTCTCAGCAACATGATGGAGAGCCACCAGCTCTCAGCAACATCGGTAACAGTTTTGATGTGGACATCTGTTTTGAAGCGTCAACAGAAAACGGGGATCCGTTGTTTGTAATGATTAACCATTACGTAAAAAAAATTTATATTTAGTTTAAATTTTGGTGTTAAGTCGAGTTATCAGCGGTAAAATAAAAACC
Organism: Cherax quadricarinatus; assembly: GCF_038502225.1. Lineage (NCBI taxonomy): Eukaryota > Metazoa > Arthropoda > Malacostraca > Decapoda > Parastacidae > Cherax > Cherax quadricarinatus. Next base: position 3,724,542 of record NC_091341.1, read on the forward strand.
CAACGGTAAAGATAAAATAAAAACCAACGGTAAATGTAAAAGGAAATTTCAACAGTAAAATCCCAACGGCAAGATAGAAACGCAACGGTAACGTAAAAAGCGACGACTACTGATGGGGACCCCTCAAGGAAGGTTCCTTGATGTTGGTGAGGGGCTCTTGATTTAGGGAATTGGATCTGTGCTCCAGTTCCCCAAATTAAGCCTGAATACCTTCCACATCCCCCCCCCCCCAGGCGCTGTATAATCTTCCGGGTTTAGCGCTTCCCCCTTGATTATAATAATAATACTGATGGGGAGAAGGGGGGGGGGGGTGAAAACTGCAGGTGGCATCAAGTGGGTGGCAGAGAACTACACAGCAGCAACGTCGTCACAACAGTCATTGAAACTGCTCAGTTGAACTCCACTCTCCAGGCCAGTTACTCTTACTACACGAGTGAATCTACACTTTACAAAGTGTAAGTTTTTTAGTTGATGAGCCTAACATTAGAAATGGAAGAGACAGAGGAAGAGTGTGGGAGCAAGAGGAAGGGCGGAAGAATCAGAGGAAGAGCGGAAGAATCAGAGGAAGGGTGGAAGAGGCAGAGGAAGGGTGGAAGAGGCAGAGGAAGGGCGGAAGAATCAGAGGAAGGGTGGAAGAGGCAGAGGAAGGGTAGAAGAGGCAGAGGAAGGGTGGAAGAGGCAGAGGAAGGGTAGAAGAGGCAGAGGAAGGGCGGAAGAAGCAACGGAGGAAGCAGCGAGGGGCATCAGGAATGATGACATAAATTACCGTGTCCTAGTTCAGGTCACATCAAGAGGTCTTAAGTCACACTTTGTAGCCTCGAGCGGGGTCAGGTCAGGAACTGCAGTCAAAAACCATAACCATCATTGTTTCAGGTAATTTGTTATAATCCACAAACAATTTTAACGTAATTTTCTCTCATTACGTCGCTGAAAGAGGGGTGGACGATGCTCGGTAACCAACTCAGATGAAGATTCTCAGATCTCCCCACCACAGTGAGGCAGCTGATGATGATACTACACAACCACAGAAAATTGAAACAGACGTATACACAGATTTCTGCAAAGGCTCTTGAAAAAAATGTGGCCATAATGAGATAGGTGATTAAGTCATCAAGGAATAATAAGTAGGAAAATGGATATTCATGTTTGTTATATACTGCAAAGATTGTGAGTAAAGAAAGCAAAGACAGCTTAGTCAAGATGTTACGATACACTTACCAGTTTTTCCTCTTGAAGTTAGTGTTTTCTGGCAATTCCTTTTTATATTTGAGGTCAGTGTGTTTGAAACACTAGGATGCTTTACACCTGTTAACCTCTGCTTTTTGCTCTTTTGTTTTTCATTGTTGTGGTTTTGCGCTGTCAACCACGCCTCCCACTCACATATCTGGAATCAGTTCTTGCAGTATTTTTAAGGTGTAAATTGTGATACAACCATCTCTCTCAAAGAAGCCCATTGAAAAATTTTAGGTACTCCTAAAAAATTTTAGTGTTTGAATTTATGTTCTGTGTACATTCTTTAAAACTGTAGTTTGCCATGTCTTAAATGGACTGGTAGCGTCCTAAGGTAGGACTCTGGGAGTAGAGAAACTCGAAGGTATATCAGTGTTGCAGTCTTGAGAGTACAAGGGCTGTGGTCCCCTGTGCTCACATCCTCCATCAACTCATTTGATTCAGTTTCCTATTGTTTTAGTTTTTATAAAAAATAAAATCTGTAGGGAAATCGTTGATACTTGTCTTCGTTAAACATCATATTGTTTTCTGTGGCCCACTGGAACACTTGATTTATATGAGCTGGGAAGTTTAATGCATCTACGATGGATATCGTAGACGTACAGGACTTGTAGCAGTGGGTTAAAGTTGGAACAATTTAGAATTAGAAAGTATACATGAAAGCATTGGACTGGTAATAGAGATGTGGATGAATGGGAACAAATTCCCAAGTAGCGCCATTAAAGCTAAAACCTTGTGTATCTTTAAAAATAAGTTAGACAAGTACATGAGAGGGGTGTGAGTTGGACCTGCCTAGCATGGGCCAGTAGTTGTCCAAGGTGTTTTCTCTTCTGTACTAAGTTGCCATTGTGTTGCAGTGTCTGACAGTGTGAATATCAAAATGGTATACAGTACCGACAGGTTGGTAAGACACACAGGCAGCAGTTAGGCATCTTTATTCCGAAACGTTTCGCCTACACAGTAGGCTTCTTCAGTCGAGTACAGAAAGTAGGGTTAAGCAGTAGAGATGTGAAGACGATGTAATCAGTCCATCACCCTTGAAGACAGATTTGAGGTTGTCAGTCCCTCATTGTTTCAGACTATGCAACACAGTGGTTGACACGAAGCCAGGCAGGAAGGTGTGAGCCTCTGCCTGCTTACATTAAAACTTAACATTTAGCTAAGGAGAGTTTAACATGGTCTTAACGTGGCGGCTGCGGGTGCTGGGGCAGAGTTAGGAGAGTAATCTGCATTAGAAGTGCCCGGGAGGGGAGGGCAGAGGGCGCAGCGGTGGGGGAGGAATTTGTGGAGGGGAAGGGAGACGACCCCACGTTCACCCACCACATGTTTACGAGACATGCAAAGTGACCATTGTTGGCCAGAGAGCGAGGGGCGCCCGCCTTGCACGCCCACGCCCACAGGAGTGTCTCAGGCCGCCCAAACCACCAAGGTCGGCTGCCTGATACGTCAGGCTCACCACACTCGACCTTATGTATGCGAACTTTCCCAAAGAATCTCTTCTGTCTTATGCACCGCCTTCATTGTCACCCTCGAGGAACCAGCACGCTTGGTGCCTCAAACAAGTTGTAGATATTTGGTGATGTGTTGTAAGGGTAGACTAGTGCACCAAGTATACTAGTACAGCAGTTATATTTGTAAGTACTCCGTGATATGTCTCGTGAGACTAGAAATGTCAAAAAACACGGCCCCTTAATACAGTAAACCAGAACATTCAGATAATCATTACACGTCTTTTCTCATTATTCTTACTCTTCCCATGTAAAAAAATACGACATTGCGGACTTACTTCTTAAGGGGTGGCGAGGCAAGTTCTAGTTATCCAGCCTATCAACTTCATTGCGTCTGTGACAGCAACACCACTGTAAAATCCTTGAACTTAAGATGTGACATTATCACCCACGTTTATTAATGCAATACATGCCGTATCTTTAAATTGTAGAAGTTTCGCCATCCAGTGGTTTTATCAATACAATACATTTAGTACATCCTCCCATTCATTTTCCGGTCTATTAAATAGTGAGTGTTATACTTCTTCCCAAATCTTGCGACTTCTTCCAGATCAGAGTAACTGAAATTTACCCTTATTGCACATCATATTGTCAATGGCCCACTGGAATACTTACTTTATATCAGTTGGAGATTTACAGTGTCCTCAGTGGGTGCCACTCATGAAAGTGACAAATTCTAGTATTGTCTACAAAGGCTGATACAATGCAACGACTTACGTCTCAGTGAGATATGAGAATGAGAAAGAATTGGGGAGAGTACTGTACCTTGAGAAACACAGGTTTACACTATCACAGTCTCGGATTTTACTTCCTTGACTATTACTCGTTGCGTCAGATTTCTTAGAAAATATCCATCTGTTCATTTTTTTTTTTAGTTATTCCTTCTGCACACATTTTATGCACCTCATTTTATGTGCGTCCAAGACAGTGTCATAATACAGCTATGGAACTATTGCTTAACTGTTTGGCATAACCTACTTTCACTAGTGACGCCACCTCTAGCTGCTGCATTCTTCACCGAGCTCCAGAGGGCCCCTCGTCACGTTCTTCATCACTTGGGCTCCATGCTGGAGCCAAAGTAACAGACATGTTTTCATGGGTTTATGTGATCTGACTTGACCTAACCTCATGTGACAGTTTTAATGTGCCTCTCCACTACCCTAGAACTATTCCTTAACGTGACCTGCACTACTCGTATGACAATACTCTGACCTGTAATGCCCAGATTACGAGAAACATAACATGTTACGCCAACCAACAGTGAAAATTTAATACATTACGCAAACCAACCAGTGGAAAGCCTAACACGTTATTCCAACCAGTGAAAAACGTAAAATATTATGCCAACCAGTGAAAAAACGGTGCACACAAATGTCCACCTTTTTAAGCGAAAAGTGAGTTAAAAAAGGAGAGAAAGGCAGATGCAAATACGCAAGTGACATGGGTGAAAGGTAACAGATGGGAGAGGATGAAAACATGACAGTGCGGGACAACACGTTACTCACACTCAAAACAAAACGAAATCTTTTACTGGATAAAGTAAAATATAAACGAGACACATTCCAACTACACATCTATACGGCAGTAATAAAGAACTCAAAAACACAAATCAGAATTTTTCATGGAACTGAAATATTTAGATATTGTGCACCCCTATATCCATCCTGTTCAGGGTAGTGCAAGAGCCATACGGATACCCACAAGACCTACGAATTAAGTCCCCAAAAGGGGTTTTAACAGGAGCACTTGTGGATTTATGTCAGCTTTCAATAGCATAAGAATTCAGTGCTGTTTATGGTGTTCTTGAAAGCCCTTGTGCTCTCTCTTCTCCACAATATTCTGTTGTGCTCTCAGTTATTTTTCAAGGCTGGCGAGGTATCCAAGTGGGGAATGTGGCGATTGTTTACTACCTACATAGAATAAGTAAAGGAAAATACCGGGAACATCTCAATGCACTTTAAACGCACTCTGGAACGGCCAAACACTCTCGTCAGGTCCCCAGTATACAGTGCCACAACCTGCTGGAGATAGGAAAAAAAAGGTGAAGAGCAGGGGTGCCTGGTGTACACTACCAGGTGAAGAGCAGGGGTGCCTGGTGTACACTACCTGGTGAAGAGCAGGGGTGCCTGGTGTACACTACCTGGTGAAGAGCAGGGGTGCCTGGTGTACACTACCTGGTGAAGAGCAGGGGTACCTGGTGAAGAGCAGGGGTACCTGGTGTACACTACCAGGTGAAGAGCAGGGGTGCCTGGTGTACATTACCAGGTGAAGAGCAGGGGTGCCTGGTGTACACTACCAGGTGAAGAGCAGGGGTGCCTGGTGTACACTACCTGGTGAAGAGCAGGGGTGCCTGGTGTACACTACCAGGTGAAGAGCAGGGGTGCCTGGTGTACACTACCAGGTGAAGAGCAGGGGTGCCTGGTGTACACTACCAGGTGAAGAGCAGGGGTGCCTGGTGTACACTACCAGGTGAAGAGCAGGGGTGCCTGGGGCGCACAGCCTGGAAAGCAGCATACAATCAGGTTTGATCCGTGGAGTGAGGTAGCTAAGGTTTCTTGAATCACGAGCCCTTGACTGACATCCCCGTCTTGACGGATCAGCAAAAGTAGCATATACAGACATACACGTTACAATATTCTACCTGAAAAAGTACAGGAAGACATAAACAAGGTTTTCCAGTGGGCAGTGGAAAACAACATGACGTTCAATGGTGATAAGTTCCTGCTGCTTAGGTATGGAAAGAATGAAGAACTCAAAAAGAACACTATATACAAAACTCAAGAGGGTCACCAAATAGAACGTAAGGAACACGTAAAAGACCTGGGAATAATTATGTCAGCGGACCTTTCTTTTAAAGACCATAACAAGACAAAGATCAAGACAGCCAGGAAGATGACGGGGTGGGTATTGATAACTTTCAAAACAAAGGAAACAATGCCGATTGTGACACTCTTCAAATCGCTAGTGCTCCCTCACTTAGAATATTGCTCAGTGCTGACGGCCCCGTTCAAGGCAGGAGAAATCTCGGAGCTGGAACAAATACAGAGATCGTTTACGGCTCACATTGAGCCAGTAAACCACCTAAACTACTGGGAACGCCTGCAAGTCTTGAACATGTACTCATTAGAGCGGAGGAGAGAGAGGTACATGATAATATATACCTGGAAGGTACTCGAGGGTTTGGTCCCAAATCTGCACACTGCCATAACAACATACTGGAGTGAGAGATATGGGAAGAAGTGGAAAAAAAAACCCGGTGAAGAGCAGGGGTGCGTTGGGGACAATAAAGGAACACTGTATCAACATCCGGGGTCCCAGACTTTTCAACATCTTATCAGAAGATATCAGAAACACTGCTGGAACAAGTGTAGAAGTCTTCAAGAGGAAACCAGACAAGTATCTTCACCAGGTGCCAGATCAACCAGGCTGTGATGGATGTGGGGCAGCGGGCCTCCAGCAGCAACAGCCTGGTTGACCAGGCGAGCACCAGACGAGCCTGGCCCATGGCCGGGCTCAGAGTAGATATACTCTCGAAATTCTTCAAAGGTATATCAAAGGAATATATACAAGAAGCAGCGCAGTGGAAAGACATGTGCAGCAGTTGGGTATCTTTATTGTTGAAACATTTCACCTACATAGTAGGTTTCTTCAGTCAAATACAGAGGCAGCAGGTGTAGTAGTGAAATGAAGATGATGTAATCAGTCCATCAACCTTGGAGAAATACTGTAGTATTTGAGGTAGTCAGTCCCTCAGCCAGGCTGAGGGACTGACTACCTCAGATACTAAGGTATTACCTCAAATACTAAGTTATTATTATACTTCATGCCAAACGCAAGTGACAATAACTAGTACGCTGGCAGGAAAGTTTGGAAGCTGCGCTAGCTCATATGAACCTTTCATGGTATACAATATTTGACAATACTCTTGTCCTACTAAAGTCTCCCAGCTCAGACTGACGCATGTCTACACTTTGTATAGTCAGTGACCCATCCTGCCTAATGGAATTTGACAGAAAAAAAAACTTTTGTTCCTGCTATGTAACTATCACACAGAATACGGTAGCAGCACACTGCTGGTGTTTCCACTGTGTAATTATCATACAGAATAGGGTAGCAGCACACTGCTGGTGTTTCCACTGTGTAATTATCATACAGAATAGGGTAGCAGCACACTGCTGGTGTTTCCACTGTGTAATTATCATACAGAATAGGGTAGCAGCACACTGCTGGTGTTACCACTGTTTAACTATCGCACAGAATACGGTAACGGCACACTGCTGGTGTTTCCACTGTGTAATTATCATACAGAATAGGGTAGCAGCACACTGCTGGTGTTACCACTGTTTAACTATCGCACAGAATACGGTAACGGCACACTGCTGGTGTTTCCACTGTGTAATTATCATACAGAATAGGGTAGCAGCACACTGCTGGTGTTACCACTGTGTAATTATCATACAGAATAGGGTAGCAGCACACTGCTGATGTTCCCACTGTGTAATTATCATACAGAATAGGGTAGCAGCACACTGCTGGTGTATCCAAATTTGGTAAATAAAGAAAAAAATATAAAGCGTAAGAACTGGCGGAAGGTTGATCCTCCGTACTTTTCTAAGAGGTCAACCTGTACTCTTAATTCGAGCCGACATTATTTGCCCAAGTGATCTTCATTCAGTTCTGAGCGCTCAGTTTTTCAATTTTAATATATTTTTTTCTCGGTTAGGTTAGCTGTGTTTAAGTTAACGTATATTAACGTAATTAGACAAAATGTGGCTTACATGGCAGCGCAGTCGTTAATTAGTATTTTGGTGTGCGCGTTTTAAATTGGATATCCGTAGTTTACTTGTGCTCTGTTCCGGGAGTCACAGTCAGCCCCGCGGGCCGGTCCCAGATCAGAGCTGCCTCTTGCTGCACTGATCAACAAGGCTGTTAATGTCCGCCGTACGCAGTCCAACATACGCATCACAGCCCGGCTGATGAGGAACTGATTTTAGAAACTTATCAAATTCCGTCTTGAAGACCCTTTGTGAATGATGAGAAAAGGACTAACACCACCTATCACACTGATGGAAGAGCATTTTCCCATGACAAAATTATAAAATATAAACACGATCAAGAATCTGAGTTGACTGCAAGAGCAGACTCCTGGAGCCTGTGAAGGCCATTCTGCTCTGGATAATTGACTATCATAAATTTTCTCAAGGTAGTAAACCACGGTAGAGTGTAGCGTGTCTTCGTAGTCAGTAACAGTATAGGCCATAATAGTCGTGTGTGTTGATCAAGGTCGTTGGATCAGCTCTCGTAATATAAGTTTGGGTGTGGGCAATGGTCGACTGTGTTTGGAGACTTACCTTGTGTATCTGACGCCGCCTTGTTACTGTCAGGGTTATATAGTTGTGGTGTTCCTTCACTACATGTGTATCTCCTCTTAACCTGTTGTTACCTCACGTTTTCTCGGTGCTTATTTGGTGTACACCAGACGTTTTCTGTTTACCTAGTTTACACCTGACTTTTTTCTGTTTACCTGGTATATACCTGAAGTTTTCGCTGTTTACCTGGTTTACACCTGACTTTTCTGTGTTTACCTGATATATACCTGACGTTTCTTTCAACATTTAACTGATGTATGCTCCACCTTATCAACGTTCATGTATCCACATATTTACCCGACGTTTCCTCGTTTGCCTGATATCTTTTGATGTTTACCTAAACTTTTTTCAGTGTTTACCTGATGTTAACCTAATGTTTACTTAGCTTACCTGGAATCGTTTCTGGAGGTCACCGCCGCCGCGGCTCGGTCCCAGACCCAGTGCCGATGTTCTCAAAACTTCGGCACTTTCTCGTTGCTCATTTTTGATCCCTAATTATTTATATATTTTTAAATTCTCAAGGTTTTGTTGCAGATTTTCTAAATTGTCGTAGGTCACAGTGGACCCCAGTTTATGATTTTTTTGGGTACACTTGGATGATTGTATTCGCAGGAGAGAGCTGTACCCGTTAAAATTATATAACGCACGGAAAGACGGGAGGTAATTAGTCTTGATCCAAGGAATGGGAAGGATATATCTTATTTTTTTTAGATGAAGAGCCCTTCAACTTTAATAAAAGGGAACGTTTGCTCTCCTTGCCCCCCCCCCCCTCATGTTAACCTCGTTATTGTTACCATGACTCACGAAATCGTAGTGACACGGGTGGGGTTTGAACCCGCTGTCAGTCTCAAAACTCCAGACCATCGCGTTAGCCACTGGGCCAACTAGCTTCAATAAGATTCATCCTACTAGGTATATTTCTACACCATAGGAAGGTTAGCATAGGCACCACTCTGACCACAAATGAGGGTTCAAACCCCACCTGCGGTATGGTTCGTTATTGTTACATTCTCTGTCGTTTACTGATCACTCAAATTCTTTAAATTCTCTTTCTTATTAATAACTTCAATTTCTTTGACCCTGTCACGGGTCATACTGTTGAAAATAAACTTTCTTTTTAGCAGACCTCATGAACAATTAGCTTTCATTCTACACCGCGCTCTACACCTCTTATTGTGTCGACACCAGTAGCTCACGGCTGTCCAACCTGCTAGCAGCAGATGTATCAGAAATATTGCCAGTTCTCGAGATAGAACACTTCTATCCTTGTACCAACAGTGCCTTCAGGAACACCATAACCAACGCTTGTAGTACCTTCAGCTCCCGCTTCATATTCGCTATACTCGTCGCGGGCACTGCAGCAGAAGGCATCAGCTGTTCCACTCCTCCGTCTTAATTAGTGAAACTGTCGCCCGTGTTAATTGTCGCGCGCCACCAACAATTATTTGGCACACAGTGACGGTAAAACTCTCCTTAATTATGGTGAGAGAGATGTACCTCACAACACCAGCTGGCACTGGCCTCGTAAGGCCTGCTCATTCTGACTCTCGCTAGCTACCTGGCTCTCTCTCTCTCTCTCACACACACACACACACACACACACACACACACACACACACACACACACACACACACACACAAAAAAAAAAAAAAAAAAAAAGACAACTGGAAGATAAAAACTCGGATGGATCATAGGATTGTTCAGCCTCCCCCCGAGTTCGCTCTTGGCCTTTTGTTTCCTGGTCAGTCTGTTACTGCTAGCAGCACACAGTCTACCACTGATCGAAAGCTGTCTGAAGGTTCCTGTCATATTCTCTTTTAATGGCAGGTATCTCTTAGTAATTACCCTTGTATATGAATGAAGGATTCCGAAGTGTTTGGCAAAACACACTTGCTGTGTTATCTCTTAGTGGAGGTAGTTTGTACTGTATGCCAAGCCACTTGCTCTCACCTGTCACGAGGAGTCATTTCATTGACTATATTCGATACTTTTCCCTCCATTACATTTACAGCACCAGTTACTATGTTTTATCTTTGTATGGTAATCACAGAATCACATGAAAACTGATTTAATTTTGAAGAACACGGTAGTATGTGGTAAGAAGTAGAAGAAGAAAGAAGAGGGGAATGGGGAGGGGGGAGGTGAAAGTGAAGGGAAGAGGGAAGGTCAAGAGAAAGTCAAATGGGAGAGAAATAAAGGCGTAAAGGGGAAGTGGAAATAGGGAAGTGTGCCAGGCAGGTGTTACTATTCTCTGTGTGTTCTCCTGCCTTCCCCACTTGATTGATGGATGGACGGGGACACCTGTGATCTATTTACACGCCGTAACAGAAATGGAACAAGGCTTTGAATAAAATGACATTAAAATGGAGCAGGATAAAAAGTAAGGGGGAAATGGAATGGAGAGAACACTAAACACGTTTAAAAAGGAAGTCGAAATAAAAAAGGTGTCACGAAGGTAACTTATGCATGTTGGGGGGGGGGGAAGGTAACTTTCAGGCTAAGGTAAATGGTGTTACAAATTTAAATGACATGCCACTCGACCCTGCCACCAAACACAAGTCATTTCCACTAAATGGTGGTTAACCGTAAATAGCAGAAAAAGATAAATGGTTGAAGAGATAAATTATGTAAAAAAAAAGGTAAATGGTGGGGAGTGCGACACGGGAGAGACTAAGAGTGAAACTCTCGTTTACTTAACTCAGTAATCAGAGTGAAACTGACGGGGCTGACACTGTAGAAATATGTAGCTCGTGAGAGTGACAACACTCTGCCCTCAGAGAGCACTCAGCACTTCTCTCAAGTGTAAATAAAAACCTACGTAAGAACAAGCAAAGTAAAACTATGTAATAATAACTTCAAACATGAACAAAATTATCCACGAGCACCAACAAAAATAACTCCAGGCACAAAAAAATAATTCCAAGTGCTAACGAAAATAATTCCACAAACAAAAATAACTACAATACCTTTGATGAGCTTCGAGAGTCTCGCTACTCTCGGAGCCCGGACATGGGCCAGGCTCGTCTGGTGCTTGCCCAGTCAACCAGGCTGTTGCTGCTGGATCCCCGCTGCCCCACATCCATCACAGCCTGGTTGATCTGGCACCTGGTGAAGGTACTTGTCCAGTTTCCTCTTGAAGGCTTCTGCACTTGTTCCAGCCGTGTTTTTGATATCTTCTGGTAAAATGTTAAATACTCTGGGACCCCGGATGTTGATACAGTGTTCCCTTATTGTGCCCACCGCACCCCTGCTCCTCACTGGGTTTATTTTGCACTTCCATCTCTTTCACTCCAGTATGTTATGGCAGTGTGCAAATTTGAGACCAGACCCTCGAGTATTTCCGGGTATATATTATCATCTTTCTCTCTCTCCTCCATTCCAGTGAGTACATATTCAAGACTTTAAGGCGTTCCCAGTAATTTAAGTGCTTCACTGGCTGTGTGTGCCGTAAGGCGATCTCTGTATTTGTTCCAGCTTTGATATTTCTCCTGCCATCAATACTGAGCAATATTCCAAATGAGGGAGCACTAGCGATTTGAAGAGTGTCACCATTGGCATTATTTCCCTTACTTTGAAAGTTCTCAATACCCACCCTGTCATCCTCCTGGCTGTCGTGATCTTTGTCTCATTATGTTATCTGAAAGAAAAGTCAGCTGACATAATTATTCCCAAGCCTTTTACGTGTTCCTTTCTTTCTCTTTGGTGATCCTCTTAGACAAGCACAAACTTTTTAAATGTTAATATCAGGTGTGGTTAACAAAAACTGTGTGTACTCTGGAGGCTGTGGGATCCGAGGTATCCTTGTAATGAGGGTTTAGACACGTGCAGCATCTGAGTATCTTTATTTGTAGACGTTTCGCCAACCAGTGGCTCTGTCAGTACAAGGACATAATATGAAAAAAATATATAGAAAAGATGAGATAATCTCTCAGCCTTGGCTGAGGGACTGATTACCTCGTATTTTTTCATATTTCTTCACATTATGTCTTTGTATTATACTGATAAAGCCACTGGTTGGTGAAACGTCTAGAAATAAAGATACCCAGATGTTGCACGTGTCTAAATTCTCGTTTTGTCGGTACTGTATACCATTTATGTACAAGGTTTCCTTGTAATGCACCAACCCAGTCCCCGGTATCTTGGTTCATGCAGTTGCAATAGTGCATAGTGTCGTACAAGTTTCTAATGCAGTTAAATATTTGCATTCTGGATTTGAAGTCAATATTACTGACAAGTTATTACGTGGAAATTAATATTCAGTTTTCTACAGTAAAGATGGCAAATTAGGACACATACATCTCAAAACTAAATTAAATCCTCCACTAAGAAACACCATCTTTCAAGCTAAACTGAAGAGGAATTGTCTTATCTCAGAAAGACCAATATCCTAAAATACTCCAGCACATTAAGTTTGATCTTTATAGGTCGATTGCTAGCGCACTCAACTCGCATACTGAGGTCCGGGAGTAGATCCCCAGTACGGGTGGAAACAGGATGTGTTTCTTTAACACACCTGCTGTCCATGTTCATCTCTCAGTAAAATAGGTACCTTTATGTTAATCGACTGGTGTGGGTCGCATCCTGGGGGCAAAGTTGATCTAATTTGCCTGAAATGCTGTGCGTAACAAGGGACTTTCTATACAGTAGTATGTCACTTATGTCAGCTAGGCCCTGCATACCTTGTACATGTACAAAGGTCTCGAGGACACACGCATGATTTAGGCACATTAGACTCGTTTTATGTAGATTTAACCTGGGATAGTTCAATAGTCAAACACTGGGACTTTTCCCTGATCAGGAGAGACATTCTTCGGTTATTTCATGGGATTTTTTTTTTGTTTATAAAATTGGAGAATTAAAAAAAATAAAGATGCAACTACACGTCTCAAACAAAACAATTTTTTTTTTTCATTCACTTCATATGATCCAACATCCGTTAGAGACTGATGCACGGGCGAATGCGCTAAACTCATAGGGGTTCTGCAGTGGCTGGGGAGTGGGAGGCATTTAAGAGTCGATCTAAGGAAGGAGAAGATAAGTTCAGTTCCGTGGATCAAGACACTCTTACCAGCAGTTAATGAAAACTAATACTGTCAGCTACACACTGCATTAACACCACCGTCTTCCTTTTAAGTACGTAACACCATTGTTGAAATTTTGAAGTCGATTACAAGAAGTTTTCTGAAGTTATCACATGGAAACTAGTTTGGAGAATTGTCTGTATAGAAGTTGAACAGAAGGCGCCAGCGCTTCCAGTTGAACAGAAGGCGCCAGCACTTCCAGTTGAACAGAAGGCGCCAGCGCTTCCAGTTGAACAGAAGGCGCCAGCACTTCCAGTTGAACAGAAGGCGCCAAAACACCCATTTGTTCCACGAACCTTCACCTTCAAATTGCGAGGCAGTTGGATCAGGCGTTCTGAAGTTATAAACGAACACCCTGAAGAAAGATAGTGGAAGACAAGAACACTGTAGCCAACAAAAATACAGCATATGTGCCGAGAAGTGGCTTAAATACTGCGGACAGATGAAGTGAAGCAGTAAATGTATGAAAGCAAAACACTGGGCAGGAGAGGCAACATACGCCCCGTCACAAGTACACTGAAAGAGAACACAATAAGTGTCAGGGACCCAAGACTGTTCAACTGCCTCCCAGAATACATAAGGGGGAATACCAATAGACTCCTGGCTGTCTTCAAGAAGGCACGGGACAGGCATCTAAAGTCAGTACCTGACCAGCCGGGCTGTGGTTCGTGTATCATGTGGGGTTCGAACACGTGGATAGGGTAGAAATACTCACGTAGGCTGGAAGTACGTATATTACGGATAGTGTGGGTAGCGCCAAACAGCCGTGACCTGCCTCCTTGCTCGCTCTCGTAAGACTAACTAACCCCAGTACCCATATGTGAGGGGGGGTGTTTGAATGCTGCTGTGGTCAGCAACAATATGAATACAGACAGTGATTCACGCAGAGACGGTTGGTAGTGAGTCATCTACTGGTACACTGGTTACTGGTAACTGGTTACTGGAACTGGTACTACTACTGAGACGTGCGTGCGGCCAGCAGTAACAGCCTGGTTGATCAGACCCTTATCTACCACGAGGCCTGGTCTCAGACCGGGTCGCGGGGGCGTTAACCCCCGAAACCCTCTTTAGATGTACTTCAGGTATGACCCGCGTCAGGAAACACTTCTCCTGTTTCCCGGCGAATCTAACCTCAGAATCTAACCTCAGACACCTGGAATACACTCCCAGTTAGAGGACGTAATTTACAATATGTAGGAAGGAACAGTGTCAGCTTCATGGAAATCACAGCACCACACCAGACCATCAGCACCACACCAGACCATCAGCACCACACCAGACCATCAGCACCGCACCAGACCATCAGCACCACACCAGACCATCAGCACCACACCAGACCATCAGCACACCAGACCATCAGCACCACACCAGACCATCAGCACCACACCAGACCATCAGCACCACACCAGACCATCAGCATCACACCAGACCATCAGCACCACACCAGACCATCAGCACCACACCAAACCATCAGCACCACACCAGACCATCAGCATCACACCAGACCATCAGCACCACACCAGACCATCAGCATCACACCAGACTGTATCCATAAAATTTTGCACGTCGAAGCTTAGAGGTCATAGCTAATTTTTACGAAACGGAAAATAACCTTGCAATTAGGACAGAAAAAGAGAATGTTGGGATATGTGGGGGTTACTGTATGTAATTACACTAATAGAGGCATAAAACAATAACAGAACTCCAGTATAACACTGAACAAATTAAATGAAGTTCAATTAATTGTTTAAATATATATATATATATATATATATATATATAATGTCGTGCCGAATAGGTAGAAACTGGTCAGTTTAAAATTGTCATTCTAAAACTTTCTCATATACTTTTAAAGATATATTTTTTTTAATTTATGTTAATGTAAAAATTAATAATTTTGTACCAAAAGAACTTAGAAAACTTACCTAACCTTATTATAAGCACAATTTAATTTAGCCTAATCCAACGAAATATATTTTTGATAAGTTTACAATACTTTAATAATAAACATTGAAATATATTTTTTTCCTTAGGTTCAGAAGGATTTTTGCAAAATGATTGCATTCACAAATTTTAGCTTGCCTTATTCGGCAAGAAGAGCGTTGCTATTTAAGCCAAAATAGTACGTTTTACCTGTTCGGCACGACACACACACACACATTATATATATGGATTTGGAAAAGGCGTATGATACGGGGGCAATGTGGCAGATGTTGCATATGTATGGAATAGGAGGTAGGTTACTGAAAGCAGTGAAGAGCCTTTAGGAGGATAGTGAGACTCAGGTTAGAGTATGTAGGAGGGAGATTATTTCCCAGTAAAAGTAGGCCTTAAGCAGGGATGTGTGATGTCACCATGGTTGTTCAATATATTTATAGATGGGGTTGTAAGAGAAGTGAATGCTTGGGTGTCGGCAAGAGGTGTGGGGTTAAAAGATAAAGAATCTAACACCAAGTGGGAGTTGTCACAGTTGCTCTTTGCTGCAAACGCTGTGCTTTTGGGAGATTCTGAGGAAAAGTTGCAGAGGTTGGTGGATGAGTTTGGTAAGGTATGTAAAAGATGGAAATTAAAAGTGAATATAGGAAAGAGTAAGATAATGAGGATAGAAAATTTAGGTAACGAATAATTGGATATCAGATTGGAGGGAGAGAGTATGGAGGTCGTCAGTGTATTCAGATATTTGGGAGTGGACGTGTCAGCAGATGGATCTGTGAAAGATGAGGTGAATCATAGAATTTCAATCATAGAATTGAGGAGGGGAAAAAGGTGAGTGGTGCACTGAAGAGTCTGTGGAGGCAAAGAACATTATCCATGGAAGCAAAGAGGGGAATGTATAAAATTATAGTTATAACAACGCTCTTATATGGGTGTGAAGCATGGATGGTGAATGTTGTAACAAGGAGAAGGCTGGAGGCAATGTAGATGTCATGTCTGAGGGCAGTGTGTGGTGTGAAGATAATGCAGAGAATTCGTAGTTTGGAAGTTAGGAGAAGATGTGGTATTATGAAAACTATTATCCATAGGGCTGAGTGTATAAATCTGTAGTGGAGGGAAAGCGGGGTAGGGGTCGGCCTAGGAGGGGTCGTAGGGAGGGGATAAAGGAGCCTTTGTGTGAGCATGTTAGATAGGAGCGAATGGAGACAAATGGTTTGTAGGACTTGACTGCTATTGGAGTGTGAGCAAGGTAACATTTATGAAGGGATTCAGGGAAACCGGCAGGCCGGACTCGAGTCCTGGAGATGAGAAGTACAGTGTCTGCACTCTGAAGGAGGGGTGTTAATGTTGCAGGTTTATAACTGTAGTGTAAGCGCGCCTCTGGCAAGCCAGTGATGGAGTGAATGATGAAAGTTTTTCTTTTTCGGGTCACCCTGCCTTGGTGGGAAACGGTCGATGTGTTGATAATAAAAAAATCTATAT
Organism: Cherax quadricarinatus; assembly: GCF_038502225.1. NCBI lineage: Eukaryota > Metazoa > Arthropoda > Malacostraca > Decapoda > Parastacidae > Cherax > Cherax quadricarinatus. The sequence continues at coordinate 3,741,148 of NC_091341.1, forward strand.
AACACACACACACACACACACACACACACACACACACACACACACACACACACACACACACTTTAATCGACATGTGCGTAGGACAGAATGGTAACACACACACACACACACACACACACACACACACACACACACACGAACAAGCTATCATGAAAGGTAAACGTATCAACTTGCTAGTTGTTAGATTCACTCTGGACAGAAGGGCAATTCAGTATATGGTAGGAGAGTCATTCACAACATTGGCTTCGAGTGATCTCCATGTGTATTGAGGGTGGGTGGGTTGGTAGGTGCACAAACATCCCCCACACTTGCCAACAATTTAGATATTTAAGCTTATCAAAACAAACCCTTGACCATGTACGGATAACCCAGATTGTTACAATTATGCAGTATAACATGCTGTTGTGTTTAGTGCTCCTCCACGATAATAATATGCAGAAGTTAATGTTAATTATTTGCCAGATATGATGGGAACAATGGATATAACAATTTAGATAACAGAGTCTTTGGTCATTCACCAACGAAGGGAGGGAGAAGAGGAAGGGAAGGAGTGAAAGAAGAAAAAGAGGTAAGGAGGGAGATAGGAAGGAGAGGTGATGTGAGGAAGATAGGTAGGTTTAAATTTGAAGAACTGACTTAATAAATGATTCACTGCTCTTGGCAGTGAAAAATAAATAAATCAAACAAATAATATGAATTTAAATGTTGCAAAAGAAACAGAATTATTATGAAAACACAACACACATACTATCAAACTAAGTTAAAATAACCGTTACATTATTGCCTCCTAAGAATTCCCCGAGATCCGTACAGATACCCAGGAATTATGAAAACCACAACGAGAGAGAGAGAAATAACCTGTCGTGAGCAGACAATTATAGTAATGTGTTCCACAGTCAGCTGTATCCATGCTACACACAGACTAGCACAAGAACGTACAAACAGCTGTCGATGTGAAATGCTTGTGCCAGATGCTAAATCGACAAGGGTCATCTCAAAGTGACAATTCCTCCTGTTAAACCCTGTTAAACTTGATTATTGTCTCTAGAAAACGCCCACCTTTTTCCAGGGACAAGTTTATGTAATGCTGCTCATGACGTCTCTGAAGCGGAAGTTTGTTTCCGGAAAACAGTGATCTCTGTATGTGCATATGACCGTTCATTACCCGGGACACCAACATGACTCGGGTACCAACACGATTCACCAATATTTGTGCCACGAGTGTAGACTAGCTATCCTTCCCTGGATCATTGGAACCACCGGCTGGCCAGAAGAATACTGAGCCGGAGCACACTGGGTATCTAGACCTAAGAGAGTGGAGAGAAAGTGGACAATTGTGCATTCCTCTTTCTTCTCTTTTCTCCATATCGCTCTTCTTCCCCTTTTTCTTTCTTCCGCCTTCCTTTCTTTCGTTTCTATACTATTTCATTCCCCTCATATTCTCCCCCTTACCTCTCTTCTGCATCCTATTCATAATTTTATCTGTCGTTCTCTACTAAATACAGTACTCGCCATGGGTGGCATCCCTCCCTACTCACTTGTCGGATTTCTAAACCATTACATTACATACACTCCTGTCCTTTAAGAGGCACGTCAGTTCCCCCTTTTTCTAATACGTTATTTTTCCTCTATAATCTACCTTGTCCATAATTACTATCACATCTGCGATAGACTTCACCTTACGAAAGCAGACAAAGCTAATGCGATAATAATTATGGAGAAGGTCGATTATAGGGGAAACTAAACATAATATTAGGAGACAGGGAAACTCACGCACCTCTTAAGAACTTTGAGAATCCACTCTTTCAAGAAAGCAGAACAAGAAACTAGTGCCTCACAAACCACGGAACGGGTAAGGTTTGAACCCATGACGAGTGAGTCTTAAAAACCTCACTCTTTCCGTGGTTTACAGTCGTGTTATTACGATTTGGTATGTCATACTGCCTCACATGTATATACCTGTGGTGCCCAGTGAGCATCACTACAAAGCAAGACTAAGGTTCTCGCATCTTTCCTCTCCACCTCTCTCCACTCCCTATTAATCTATCCGTTTTATCTTCGTTTATCAATTTTCTGTACAGAATTAAAAAAAATCTTGAAATTAGCTTTTACGAAATAAGGAATGCGCTCAGGTTGGGTAGTGGAGTGCACAGGAAATCAGAGACAAGTAGACAACCTATATCTCAGTGCTCAGACGTGTGGAAAATTAATCTCTGTGTACAAGAATTTAAAGCAAATGTACTTTAGTTACAGTCCGTCAGAGTGGTGCAGCCTGGTGTAGCAGGCTGTTGGTGCCAGAGACCCGCAAGCCTGTGGGGCCTTCTGGTATCCTTTTCTGATTTTTAATTATTTAGAAGAATTCGCTACAATGTACAGTACATTAGTTTTTCTCAGCAAATAACGTAGATAATAGTCATGCATTGTGTTGTTTAAATGATTCGTTAGTCCAACAGTTTCTGGGCTTTCAGTCGTTCGTGCTAGTTCGTTTACGCACGGATTTAGATTGCCCATTAACATAGTTTTACATTCGTTATAAACAAACCACGAAGACAAGTGTCTTCATGTACTGCCTCTCACACGAGGGCAGTGTCATGTACTGCCTCTCACACGAGGGCAGTGTCTTCATGTACTGCCTCTCACACGAGGACAGTGTCTTCATGTACTGCCTCTCACACGAGGGCAGTGTCTTCATGTACTGCCTCTCACACGAGGGCAGTGTCTTCATGTACTGCCTCTCACACGAGGACAGTGTCTTCATGTACTGCCTCTCACACGAGGACAGTGTCTACATGTACTGCCTCTCACACGAGGACAGTGTCTACATGTACTGCCTCTCACACGAGGACAGTGTCTACATGTACTGCCTCTCACACGAGGACAGTGTCTACATGTACTGCCTCTCACACGAGGACAAGTGTCTTCATGTACTGCCTCTCACACGAAGACAAGTGTCTTCATGTACTGCCTCTCACACGAGGACAGTGTCTTCATGTACTGCCTCTCACACGAGGACAGTGTCTTCATGTACTGCCTCTCACACGAGGACAGTGTCTTCATGTACTGCCTCTCACACGAGGACAGTGTCTTCATGTACTGCCTCTCACACGAGGACAGTGTCTACATGTACTGCCTCTCACACGAAGACAAGTGTCTTCATGTATTGCCTCTCACACGAGGGCAGTGTCTTCATGTACTGCCTCTCACACGAGGACAGTGTCATGTACTGCCTCTCACACGAGGACAGTGTCTTCATGTACTGCCTCTCACACGAGGACAGTGTCTTCATGTACTGCCTCTCACACGAGGACAGTGTCATGTACTGCCTCTCACACGAGGACAGTGTCTTCATGTACTGCCTCTCACACGAGGGCAGTGTCTTCATGTACTGCCTCTCACACGAGGACAGTGTCATGTACTGCCTCTCACACGAGGACAGTGTCTTCATGTACTGCCTCTCTCACGAGGACAGTGTCATGTACTGCCTCTCACACGAGGACAGTGTCATGTACTGCCTCTCACACGAGGACAGTGTCATGTACTGCCTCTCACACGAGGACAGTGTCTTCATGTACTGCCTCTCACACGAGGGCAGTGTCTTCATGTACTGCCTCTCACACGAGGGCAGTGTCTTCATGTACTGCCTCTCACACGAGGGCAGTGTCTTCATGTACTGCCTCTCACACGAGGACAGTGTCTACATGTACTGCCTCTCACATGAGGGCAGTGTCTTCATGTACTGCCTCTCACACGAGGACAGTGTCTTCATGTTCTGCCTCTCACACGAGGACAGTGTCTTCATGTACTGCCTCTCACACGAGGACAGTGTCTTCATGCACTGCCTCTCACACGAGGACAGTGTCTTCATGCACTGCCTCTCACACGAGGACAGTGTCTTCATGCACTGCCTCTCACACGAGGACAGTGTCTTCATGTACTGCCTCTCACACGAGGACAGTGTCTTCATGCACTGCCTCTCACACGAGGACAGTGTCTTCATGTTCTGCCTCTCACACGAGGACAGTGTCTTCATGTACTGCCTCTCACACGAGGACAGTGTCTTCATGTACTGCCTCTCACACGAGGACAGTGTCTTCATGTACTGCCTCTCACACGAGGACTGTCTTCATGTACTGCCTCTCACACGAGGACAGTGTCTTCATGCACTGCCTCTCACACGAGGACAGTGTCTACATGTACTGCCTCTCACACGAGGACAGTGTCTACATGTACTGCCTCTCACACGAGGACAGTGTCTTCATGTACTGCCTCTCACACGAGGACAGTGTCTTCATGCACTGCCTCTCACACGAGGACAGTGTCTTCATGTACTGCCTCTCACACGAGGACAGTCTTCATGTACTGCCTCTCACACGAGGACAGTGTCTTCATGTACTGCCTCTCACACTAGGACTGTCATGTACTGCCTCTCACACGAGGACAGTGTCTTCATGCACTGCCTCTCACACGAGGACAGTGTCTTCATGTACTGCCTCTCACACGAGGGCAGTGTCTTCATGTACTGCCTCTCACACGAGGGCAGTGTCTTCATGTACTGCCTCTCACACGAGGACAGTGTCTACATGTACTGCCTCTCACATGAGGGCAGTGTCTTCATGTACTGCCTCTCACACGAGGACAGTGTCTTCATGTTCTGCCTCTCACACGAGGACAGTGTCTTCATGTACTGCCTCTCACACGAGGACAGTGTCTTCATGCACTGCCTCTCACACGAGGACAGTGTCTTCATGCACTGCCTCTCACACGAGGACAGTGTCTTCATGCACTGCCTCTCACACGAGGACAGTGTCTTCATGTACTGCCTCTCACACGAGGACAGTGTCTTCATGCACTGCCTCTCACACGAGGACAGTGTCTTCATGTTCTGCCTCTCACACGAGGACAGTGTCTTCATGTACTGCCTCTCACACGAGGACAGTGTCTTCATGTACTGCCTCTCACACGAGGACAGTGTCTTCATGTACTGCCTCTCACACGAGGACTGTCTTCATGTACTGCCTCTCACACGAGGACAGTGTCTTCATGCACTGCCTCTCACACGAGGACAGTGTCTACATGTACTGCCTCTCACACGAGGACAGTGTCTACATGTACTGCCTCTCACACGAGGACAGTGTCTTCATGTACTGCCTCTCACACGAGGACAGTGTCTTCATGCACTGCCTCTCACACGAGGACAGTGTCTTCATGTACTGCCTCTCACACGAGGACAGTCTTCATGTACTGCCTCTCACACGAGGACAGTGTCTTCATGTACTGCCTCTCACACTAGGACTGTCATGTACTGCCTCTCACACGAGGACAGTGTCTTCATGCACTGCCTCTCACACGAGGACAGTGTCTTCATGTACTGCCTCTCACACGAGGACAGTGTCTTCATGTTCTGCCTCTCACACGAGGACAGTGTCTTCATGTACTGCCTCTCACACGAGGACAGTGTCTTCATGCACTGCCTCTCACACGAGGACAGTGTCTTCATGTACTGCCTCTCACACGAGGACAGTGTCTTCATGTACTGCCTCTGTTCCATACGTTAGTGGCAGAGACTGCTATTTACCCTGGGTATGGAAACATGGTAGGGACGGCAGACAAGGCTGGGTATGGAAACATGATAGGGACGGCAGACAAGGCTGGGTATGGAAACATGGTAAAAAGGGCAGACAAGGCTGGGTATGGAAACATGGTAGAAATGGCAGACAAGGCTGCGTATGGAAACATGGTAGAAATGGGAGACAAGGCTGGGTATGGAAACATGGTAGAAATGGCAGACAAGGCTGCGTATGGAAACATGGTAGAAATGGGAGACAAGGCTGGGTATGGAAACATGGTAGAAAGGGCAGACAAGGCTGTGTATGGAAACATGGTAGAAAGGGCAGACAAGACTGGGTATGGAAACATGGTAGAAACGGCAGACAAGGCTGGGTATGGAAACATGGTAGAAACGGCAGACAAGGCTGGGTATGGAAACATGGTAGAAAGGGCAGACAAGGCTGGGTATGGAAACATGGTAGAAACGGCAGACAAGGCTGGGTATGGAAACATGGTAGAAACTGCAGACAAGGCTGGGTATGGAAACATGGTAGAAACGGCAGATAAGGTTGGGTATAGAAACATGGTAGAAACGGCAGACAAGGCTGGGTATGGAAATATGGTAGAAACGGCAGACAAGGCTGGGTATGGAAATATGGTAGAAACGGCAGACAAGGCTGGGTATGGAAATATGGTAGAAACGGCAGACAAGGCTGGGTATGGAAATATGGTAGAAACGGCAGACAAGGCTGGGTATGGAAATATGGTAGAAACGGCAGACAAGGCTGGGTATGGAAATATGGTAGAAACGGCAGACAAGGCTGGGTATGGAAATATGGTAGAAACGGCAGACAAGGCTGGGTATGGAAATATGGTAGGGACGGCAGACAGACCAATTCACTGCGAGACTTCCAGAGTCAGGTTCCGAACGTTCCCACTTGAAATCTACCTGGATTTTTTGGGGGGATGAACGCTCCTGCGTCCCGGTCCCAGACCAGTCCTCCCAGTGGATGGCCTGATGAACTAAGCTGTTGGTACTAGCAGTAAGCAGTCCACCACAGCCCGGCTGATCAGGAACTGACTTGAGAAACCTATCCAATCCCTATATGCCTAATTTTTAGGGTAGGTCACGCCTAGGAAAAGGGTAACTCAGCTTCTTTGGATCAAGAGCTCTTTGCCGGATTCAAGTCCTCCCTCCCTCTCCTTCAAGTGGCACAAAAAATAATCTTCTGAATTTTCATAATTTTCTATGTAAGATTTACAATTGAGAGTATATTTAGCCACAAATTGAAAAAAAAAAGTCTTGGCACATCTGGCAGCTGTAATCTTGGCTCGCCCAGACTACGTTAAGATAAGCACGCCTATCACTTGCTGCAATAAACACTCCTATCACGTGCTAAAATAAGCACACCAAACCATAGCACGAGTGGGGTTTGAACTCGTGGCGAGCGAGTCGTAAAACTCCAGGCCAACGCGTAAGCCACTAGGCCAGCTGGCCCAGTGGCTTACGCGCTGGTTTTAAGACTCACCGCCACGAGTTCAATCCCAACCCGTGCTGTGGTTTGTTTCCAATCGTGTTATTACGATTTCGTGAGTCAGTTAAAGTATGCACTCCTGTCACGTGTTAAAATAAGCATTCCTATCACGTGTTAAAAAAGCACGCCTATCACGTGCTAATATAAACAAAGCCTGTCACGTCCTAAAATAAGCACGCCTATCACCTGCTGTGATAGGATGCATTGCAGCTTCCCCCCGCCCCCAACACACACACACAAGTGTAAGCATACAGAAAGGCGTTGTATATAACGCCCTGCTGTTTTATTACCGCTAGTGATAATGGCACAGGAGAGTCGGGAGAAACCGGTGCTATATACGTGGCCGGAGAGACGGAGAAACATCTGGAGGGCGACACGAGGCCAGTGTGGGCGAGGCGAGGGATGGAAAAGTGCTCGTATGTCTGATAAACACTGATGTTTATGTGGTGGAAGGTGCGTGCGGGGGTGGCGGCCACCACTGCTATATTCCATAGTTGGCATGGTTGCTGAGCTTGGCATGATTGTTATGGTTGCTATGGTTGGCGTGATTGCTATGGTTGTTTAGGTTATGGTTTCTATGATTGGCATGGTTTTTGTGGGTGACATGGTTTCTGTGGCTAACATGACTGGCGTGATTATGATTGACATGGTTGTGGGTGTCATAGTTGCCATGATGCTCTCAGAAAAGTTTTCTTCCCAGCTAACAGACACACTGCCATCTCAACAGTCCGGCCTATTTATCACAGACATCACTGTAAAGACAATCAAACGGGAGACCGACAAAGGCATCTTAAACAGTGAAAATCTGACATAGTTAAGTCAGTGCTGCCACTTTTCTGTTCGTCCAATGCGATTTTTTATAGCTTCTATCTTACATTTATTTCGTTGTGGTGTATTATAATAGGTCAATTTTTATTGGGTAGAGCACAGACTTATCCTAACCATTGTGAGGAATTCACTTAGATACTTAACGGGATTCAAGAACACAAGTTGCTTCCTAACAGCAAACCTCACATTTAACCTTGGCTAGAATAAGTGTACTTTGGTTAGATTGTCGTGTACTAATCATAAATTAGTTATGACATACCTGAAGGCCATAATTATGACATACCTGAAAACCATTAATTATGACATACCTGATCGTAATTCATACCAAAACAAAAGAGGAGGGAACAGAAAATGTGGACAGATTCAGGGTCCGCAGTCTTTTGTTTCTCCCTTTAATTACAACGTTATTTTTAACCCTCTTAAGGTATGTTATAATTGGCGAATTTTGTTTCTAGGCAACAATTTAACTTTAAAACGAGATAAATGGAAAAGTTTACTTAAAAAATGAACGGGAGGTTATCGTTTGTTTATAAGTAAAATTCCGACTGTTGCTGAAGAGACGGGTATTGTGTGACTTATTCTTTGTCTTAAAACATTCTTGTGACTTTCTTAACATTTAATTAACATTCTACCTACCTGAAGGGTGTTCCGGGGGGTCACGGCCCGGTCTGTGACCAGGTCTTGTGACTCAACATATAAGAACATTATTACGATTTAACGTGTAAGTTAAGTTGGACTAACATGTTCCTGGTTCTTGTCTGCCCCACAGTATTGCGGGATGACTTCAGAGTGGTGCCGGAAGCAACGAGGGTGGCCGAGGGCGAAACAGCTATGTTGGAGTGCCTTCCACCCAGAGGAAACCCAGAGCCAGTGGTGTCTTGGGAGAAGGATGGGGTGCCACTTGACCCTGCCACCCAGCACAGGTTAGTCACACTACTGCTTACCTACTTACCTACCTCCCCCCCCTCCCCTCCCTCTCTCTCTCTTCTAGCACTGGCAGCGACGTTGCTTCGCTCATATACCTCCAGCACTGTCCAATCAACACACGCTGTAAAACGTAAACTTCTGACGTTTTCTCGATGCCAGTACTTACCGTATATTGTCTTCCTCTTAACTCATTTTAAAGGTTTGCTAATTTACGTTAGGGAGCAAAACGTTGAAAAAAAAACATTTAACTACATATAATTAGAAAAATGGCCACGATACGTCTGGCAACGACGTGACCAGAGAATAATAGGAAACGTTCAAATTTTAATGAGAATGGGCTGGTCAAATGAGCTCAGCTATTATATATAATTATTCTTAGTGCTTAGTGATTTAAGTGTAAATGGGAGAGGGAGAGAGAGGTAGGTTAATGGTTCTCTAGTTGGTCAGTGTACCAGAGATCACTTCTGTGACCACAGCCTCTGAATGTTGGCATCACCATTTACATCTTCTACTGCCCATAACCGTGACTATTGTCACTGCCCACAACCGTGACTATTGTCACTGCCCACAACCGTGATTACTGTCACTGCCCACAACCGTGACTACTATCACTACCAATAGTACTCGTCTAGGACACTGGTTCAAAAATATTTTTCATTTTCTGTGGTTGCTTAGTTTTGTTTTGTCTTTTTCCCCCCTCTTCATTTCATGTCTTTTTTCCCCTCTTCGTCGTTTTTTCCCTCTTCCGGGAGGTATGCCGCTGCATGTCTAATGACATAACTATGTCCTCTTTCCTGTCAGGAGCTTGGCAGTTCCTCGGTGCCCTGTGTTCTACTCCTTTCCCATTTTCTTGGACACTGCTCTTGTCTACAACACATTACCTTCCCAACCAACTGTACCGTAAGCGAAAGAAGGTCTAACCTTTGTTTCACTTAAAGGTAGTAGCTTCCTGTAAGAGATGCGAGGACGCTACTTAGAACACACATACACCATGTGTACTCATCGGCCACGCTATCCAGCATGCTGTACCATAATCTAAGTAACGCTGAATCATGAATACGACCCACGTCATGCTAGATGTACTACGTTATTACTTGTGTACAGTATTGATAATCTGATGAATGAAGTGTGCAGCACCTGGGGATCTGTAGCGCCGAAAAGTTGCGCCTGAGCAGCAGACTTCTTCATTGGAATGTAAGCGAATATAACACTGGTGAGCTGATGAGTCTCTCGGACTTGATAGGCAGTGGTCAGTCCCTCATGCTGAAAGCAGGCAAACTAGGCAACTGTTCAGCATCAATACTTCTACTAGTGGGCCACGCTCACCTGTGACGTTACCTCCAGCTGCGACCTATCACTTACGCTTCTGTATATATGGTCTGGACAGATGCTTCTGCTTACAGGACTGACCATCTTTTACCAAGACAGAAGGGACTGATCGCTTCAAAACTACTTGTTTCCAGTGTTATATTTTCCTAATTTTCGACTGAAGAAGCCTGCTTCACAGGGCGAAACGTTACGGCACTAAAAAAAAAAACGGGTTTTACTCGTGTTTCACTCATTAGCTTGTCAGTGTTGTATTTCAGCAGTTTAATTCCTTTTCCAAGATTTACGATGTGTACTTTATTTTATATACACATCTCACATTGATTCATCAATTTCCCTTAATTTAGCGTCACTCAGATTCTAGCGTGAATGACGCGTACACATGATGCGTGGAGGCCGGAGCATCGTCAAGCAGGTAGTGTCTGCACCTCCCACCAGACGAAGGAATGCTGGCTCTGGTGTCAGGCGATTACAGTATCCTTATTACAGGGATTTTTATCTTTAATTGCAAGAAACCTTTCATATTTCTGTCAAGAAAGAACAAAAAGGCACAATACAGTGACTGGAACAATAAACAAATAACCCGCACATAGGAGAGAGGAGCTTACGACGACGTTTTGGTCCAGGTTATGTGTGTATAGTTTTGTCCACTGGATTTTGAAACAGTCGAAGTAGTAAGTGAGAACTAATGACGAGTCAGCTATTTGGGTTGGAATATTGGCGGTTTATTCACTCGCAGGACGAGAGGAAGCACCCAGTAAGCCTTCTCCTTGGGGCAAAGTCTAGTGTGGGCTGAAGATGGTGGAGCTGGCCTTGAGTGAGGAGCTGTGGCAGTTGTGGAAGAGTTTATAGAATCATCAGTGTATGCAAATGTGATGGGTCATGTCAGCGGGGGCTCCTTGTCCTACACGTTCCCGCTGGGAGCTGATTAAGCCTCTAGTATGAAGGTACTTAGGTGATGGTGGTGGTGGTGATGGTGGGTGGTGGTACTGGTGGTGGCCATCGCCGCCGCCGCTTCACATGGGGTATACAAGACCACTCCTGTCTGCTAGTACCATTAAGTGTGGTCTTAGCGGCCTGACTTACGTGACGCTAGTGGATCTTAACGCAGCGTTAACACAATTTATACTCCTGACCTTCTGAATACTTGCCGCCTCCCAGAGTCACTGTTGCCGTAGTTGTTATTGCTCCCTCAATAGTTAGAAGAAAGTTATGGTAAATAATGTTTATCTTTCAACAGTAGCAAGGATATAACTCTCACACTGTACACCTCTACCGTCAGCGCTGACAATATTTTAGCCCACTCTAGGTTGCCTGTAGTCGCTTCCGGAGGTCACCGACCCTCACGGCCGGTCCCAGACCAGGCCTCCCTGGTTGCTTTTCTAATTGACCAGGTTATTGCTACCCACCACCCGCAGGGGCGACATATGCACCACAGCCCAGCTGATCAGGAACCGATTTGAGGAATTTGTCCAGTTTCCTCTTGAAAGACAGCCAGGACTTTGTTGGTAATTCCCCTTACGTATGGAAGACTGTGAAGAGTCGTGGTCTCCAAATACACATTGATCGTCAGCGCTGACAATATCTCAACTCAGGTCTTCACAAACACACTTCTATCGTCAGTAGATACTTTTCCTCCATGGGCACAAATAGTGTATCATCAGGTCACTTGAGAGACACTCGGTGGTTTGTAGTACTGACAATATCTCAGCCACGAAGGTTGTCGAGTCAAAGTCCCTTTACACGTCTTAAGTTCTCTCCCAGTGTAATCATTGCTCGTTTACTTTCCACCGAGGTATCCTGCACCCTCTGCCAAGCCTCTTATTTTATGGAGAAGAAATGAGTCCAGTAGGTATTAAACTGGTAGTCTTCAAGTGAAGAAATCGACTGTGTATTTAATGCATGAGGCTCGATCTTGGGACATGCCAGACGGGAGTAGAAAAGGCAGGGTCGGAGTGCTGATAACCAAAGTACAACACTTAGAAAAGAAATCCGTACACTAAGTCAGGTCCGGGCGTGTCTTCCATGACCGATGTACCATTACTCTTTTAAGTGAGAGTTTTATTGTAGGCCTTCGTTAGGAGGCTCTATGGAGAGTGAGGCTTGGTTGTGGGGGCGTTGTAATGGAACGTAGGAGCGGGAGGCTTAATCTACAGGTACACACTTGATGAAGCTTTATATAAGAAAATAGTCACAATAAAAGTTTGTATCTATCTATTCTTCAGTATTATAGACAAATTTGAAGAGATCATTAACGTGTTAGATCACTCAGCATTTCTGTCAGTAAAAAAGGTCATCATCAACCTACAAAAGAACAAATTCTAGCAATGTAACAAAAAAAAAGTGTCTAACATAATGAACGAGGATGGTTGCATATCAGAAAAACATGTTAATGGTGTACAATACTAACAGGCAGATGAGCAAGACGTGTGTAACAGTTGGGTACCTTTATTGTCGAAACGTTTTGCCCTGCTACGCAGGCTTTTTCAGTCGAATACAGAGGTGACTTAATGTTTGATAAAACAGAAGCGGTGGAGAAGTGTAGAACAGGGAAAGTCACTCCCTCTGCCTTGAGGTAGTTTTGAGGTGGTCAGTCCATCAGATTTGAAAAGTATTCATATCTATCAGTGTGAAGCTGATGCACAAAACCGAGACCTATTTTGTTTACAAACGATCAGTATAAAATTTCCTTATTCTCATGCATCACCTTCACACTAAGACGATGAGGCTTAACACTTCAAGACTGAAGGACTGATCACCTAACCTTTACTTCTCAACTGCTTCTATCTACAATACTGAGTTACCTCTGTATTCGACTGAAGAAGCCTGTAGAGGCGAAACGTTTCGACAATAAAGATACCCACTTGTTGCACACTTTTCTTATTGTATCACATCTAGAAGACTGAGTAGAATGTAGAGTACGTGAAACATTGGAGTGAAAAGTGTGCAAGATATACACTCGAGAGAGAGATAATAGTACATATATAGAGGCCTCAAAAGCTGGCGTATATAATTGTGATTGTTGTATAGTAGTGAATGTGTGTTGTAGTGCTCCAAGTAACAGAACTATGAGTGTTTTACAAGTGTTGTAGTGTTGGTGTGTTTCAGGTATCGGGACCACGGGTTGTTTACAAGTGTTGTGATGTTCCAGGTAGCAGAACTATGGGTGGTTAACAAGTGTTGTGTGGTTGTTGTGTTCCAGGTACCGTGTGGTGGATGGAGGGAGCCTTGTGATCAGCGGGGTACGGGTCTCTGACACGGGAGAGTACGTGTGTAAAGCCAGGAACGTCTTCGGCCAGAGGGAGACTAATCCAGCCAAACTCACAGTCCAGGGTAAGTTACCCATCTCCACCCTAGGAGATTCTCTCTCTCTCTCTCTCTCTCTCTCTCTCTAAAAGATGAGGGATTTCTTGAGCAGTTACCTTTGTAATTAACTGAATCAAAGGATTACTGGTGAATGCTTCTTGCGCAAAGGAGTCATTTCAGAAACGTGATATCGCATAAATCCATCTTTCACTGAGGAGTGTTCGTCTTCTCTGTAATCATGTAAGTTACGGGATTTTATAATTTTTGTGTGTTTTTATCCATGGAGATCTGCGCTTACCTCAAGTCTACAGACTAAGCTTGTGGTGACTGTTTTTAGGACAATTATCGTGTCACTGACAGTGTGACGCTTCTTTCCCAGACTAAAGTGAAATAATCAAAATGACTTTAAATACTGAGAGACTTGTGCAGATATAATACAAAATGAATGAATGAACGATTTCAACTGGAGAAGCTAAATTTATTAAAAGAGATGAATTTGTAAATTGCCTGGTGAAATTTCTCGTTCGTATGATCGAGAGAGCTCCGGGTGATAGCAAATAAAACATTTGCTAATGTTACGTAGTGTCGTACGGAACATTAGCAGATGTTAAGGTACTTTAAGAGCATAGGTGAAAATGCGATACAGTGTTATCATCATTACAGTCATGCGGTAGCGTTAAACCCGTATGGATCATACAGTGCATAGGAGAATGGAAGGCATTCAGACTCGATTCAAGGAATGGGAACACAGGTCCAATTCCTTAGATCAAGAGCCCCTCACCAGCATCAAGGAACCTCTCATGAGGGGACAGCGTTAGAATGGAAAGTGGTGTATGTCGGATCCAAGCTTAGTATACTAGACAAACTGGTGCTTGTTTGGCCCAAGCTTAGTATACTAGGCAAACTGGTGCTGGTTTGACCCAAGGTGAGTATACTACACAAACGTGTGCTGGCTTGACCCAAGCTGAGTATACTAGATACAAGCTGGTGCTGGTTGGATCCAAGCTGAGTATACTAGACAAGCTGGTCAATGTTGGATCAGTTGATAGAAGTTTACTCTGTGGCCGCATGCGAAGAGCAAGAGCTCACCCTATAGAGCTCGTGCCGTAGAGCCCATGCTCTAGAGGTAATCCATCAACTCTTTTTCAATGGCTCTAGTGAGAGCCGCGTACGCAGTTACAGCGCTGCAGGTAATGAAATGAGCAAGTGTATGCAGTATGCAGATTAAATAATTGATTTTAAAGACGTTTCGCCCCCAGGTGGGCAAAACGTCTTCTAGAATGAAATGCCAAAACCCGCAGACTGTATTTTGTTGGCGTACTTTATCATTGTTTTTCCCGTGACTGGCACTGCAGACCTTGGTCCACCACGTGTGCACCATGGCACTGCAGACTCTGGTTCACCACGTGTATGCCATGGCACTGCAGACCCTGGTCCACCACGTGTGCACCATGGCACTGCAGACCCTGGTTCACCACGTGTGCACCATGGTACTGCAGACCCTGGTCCACCACGTGTGCACCATGGCACTGCAGACCCTGGTTCACCACGTGTATGTCATGGCACTGCAGACCCTGGTCCACCACGTGTGCACCATGGCACTGCAGACCCTGGTCCACCACGTGTGCACCATGGCACTGCAGACCCTGGTCCACCACGTGTGCATCATGGCACTGCAGACCCTGGTCCACCACGTGTGCACCATGACACTGCAGACCCTGGTTCACCACGTGTATGCCATGGCACTGCAGACCCTGGTCCACCACGTGTGCACCATGGCACTGCAGACCCTGGTCCACCACGTGTGCATCATGGCACTGTAGACCCTGGTCCACGAGTTGTGTTATGGTACTGCAGACCCTGGTCCACCATGTGTGTGTGTCATGGTGCTGCAGACCCTGGTCCACCACGTGTGTGTCATGGTACTGCAGACCTTGATCCACCAGTGTGCCATGGCACTGGATTCCCTGGTCCACCTGTCATGGTACCGCAGACCCCGGTCCACAACGTGTGTCATGGCCCTGCATTCCCTGGTCCACCACGTGTGTCATGAGACAACACAAATGTCATCAAAGATTTGTTAAGTTATACCATGAATTAAACAAAGATCCTGGACTTCACCTTACGAAACAGACAAAGCAAATGCGATAGTAATTATGAACAAGGTAGATTATAGTGGAAAAATGAATATGTTATTAGAAGACTGGGGTGTATACGTGCCACTTAAAGTGGTATTATATAACAGAATGTGTACGGGAGGAGCCCCTCAGTGAAACTAATGTAGTGTTGTGTTGTGTTTTATTAAGGTTAATTGACTGTGTTTACAGTGTCGCCGCACTTGGTGTCATCGTCTGGGACGGTGACGGGAGCCGCTGGGGCTACGGTTGAGCTCGTGTGTCGTGTAGGGGGTGACCCTCCCCCGGAAGTGTTCTGGCGTCGCGTGGAGCCCCCGGGGGAGCTCCCCCTGGGGAGGATGGCACTGGAGGAGAGTAGCCAGGTGCTGAGGATTCATCACGTAGCTCCTGAGGACCAGGGCGTGTACTCCTGCCAAGCAGAGAACCCAGTGGGCTCTGTGGCTGCCAATATCACCCTCAATGTTCACTGTAAGTCTTAACTCCATCTAGGAGTGCCTGAGAGACTGTTTTTGACTCGTTTGTGATTTAACCGATTAGTAATATTATTATTTTGGGGAATGCTAAGTGTGTGTGTGTGTGTGTGTGTGTGTGTGTGTGTGTGTGTGTGTGTGTGTGTGTGTGTGTGTGTGTGTGTGTGTGTGTAAAACGTCTGTGAGACTGTACTGGCACGTCTGTCGTGTTGTTTATATTAATGTGTAACATGTTTCTACGTGTCAGCTCGTCCGCTCATCACTGTGACGCCAGTTGACGCCCGAGTCGGCATCAACGGCACGGCGTCATTTGAGTGCGCGACGTCTGGGTCGCCGCCGCCCACGACGTACTGGACCCATGAAGGTTCCGGCAACGTGGTGGGTACTGGGCAGACATGGGGTGGCGGGCGCTGGACTGTGGATGCTCACAACACCCTCACTATCCGGGGTGTGAGGAGGGACGACCAGGGTTACTACGTGTGTTCTGCAGTAGGCGTCGCCGGGTCGGCACTCGCCCGTGCACACCTCGAGGTCCAAGACTTGGCTGACATGCCTCCCCCGATTATCGCCTTGGGGGCCTCCAATCAAACCCTGCCGTTGGGTACGGAAGGTGAGATGCCTTGTGAGGCTCGGGGCACGCCCGAGCCTACAGTGGTGTGGGAGAAGGCAGGAAAGCCGATTAAGCCGGATGAGCGCATTTCCATCACTCCCCTTGGAACACTTAGAATCAAGGGTAAGTCACGTTACAAGTCTTCAGCTTTACCAGTGAATATTTTGGCAAGATTTGACAGAAACTACATATTTTGTCCTTGAACTGTCTTCTTTAGCAGACTGTGAGGTCGACAAACGTAGTACTGGTGTTAGTCTTCCGTTTTATTCTCTCTTTGTGACTTAGTTTGTTTCAGTGACTAGTGTTTAATGCACTAATGCGTCATTATTTTCAGTAATGAAATTTGTGTCTTTCTAAAATGCATTATGTATTTCCTGTTTTGCAGATCTAAAAGTGTCAGACACGGATGTTTACACATGCACGGCCAAGTCTGAGGCCGGAGAGACAACGTGGACAGCCTCCCTTATAGTGGCCAAGCCCACCAATCCCAACGTGGCCTTTTTCAAGATTCCGGACGAGGGCACGCTGCCGGAAGCCCCTGGGCAGGTGACGGTGCTAGGAGTGAACACGACCGTAGTGTCGTTGGGCTGGCGACGAGGACGGCCGGGGCTGTCGTCCCTACTGGGCTACACCGTCCAGATGTGGAGCCCTGACCTGCGAGGAGCCTGGATCACTGCCTTAACACAGCTGACCGCCACTTCCAGCCACACGCCCACGCCCGTTTCTCTCACCGTAACTGACCTCCGCCCGGAGACGCGTTACATGTTCGTAGTGCGTGCTCGTAATTCACACGGCGTGTCACGCCCCTCGCCCGTCACCCACACCGTCAAGACGCTGGCCCAGGGGGCTGGGGGCGCGCCGCCCTTACATGAAATTAGAGCACGTCTCTTCCAACCTGCCGTGCGTCTTGTGAGCGTGGAGCCAGCCTCTGCTGCGTCACTTCAGTTGTCTTGGCAACTGCTAGTAGACGCGGCACTGCTTGAAGGCGTGTACGTGCGGTACCGACCCCTGGAAACTCAACATGGTAATCCAGCGGGTGGCTTGAGTGTAGAGACAGTGCCACTCCATGGCAACGGTGCCCCGCCGACTACCCATATAGTAAGCAACCTGAGGCCCGCCACTTGGTACGAACTGTTCGTGGTGCCTTTCTACCGTTCAGTGGAGGGCCAGCCTACCGCCGCCGTCCGTGCCACCACTCTGGAGGCAGCGCCGGCGGTGCCTCCGCTAGGTCTTCACTACACCTACGTCAACGCCTCCGCCGTCAAGATCACCTGGGACCCCATCCCAGCTCATTCATCCAATGGCCGCATCACTGGTTATAATCTCCAGGTAACCAGTGATAAACTTAGTAACCCTCTTTAACTTCTTAATTGTTAATATTCTAACAGAATTTGCGTTCTGTATATATATATATA
Source organism: Cherax quadricarinatus (assembly GCF_038502225.1). Lineage (NCBI taxonomy): Eukaryota > Metazoa > Arthropoda > Malacostraca > Decapoda > Parastacidae > Cherax > Cherax quadricarinatus. The sequence goes on from NC_091341.1 coordinate 3,759,247, forward strand.
TATATATATATATATATATATATATATATATATATATATATATATATATATATATATATATATATATATATATATAAACATGTGTATCTCTGTGTATATACACATACACACACACATCTCACGGTGTATTTACAGATATGCACAGCTCTTGCTTTATATACATAAATACACACCTGTGTATATACAGACACGTTTGTATATACTGCTACACACACCTCTTAAAGTATATATCTCGTGTTCGTCTAGTGTACTGATATTCTTGCCTCCCACTGCTCTACAGGTATCTGACGCAGTAAACCAGAGTCACGTGTTGCTGAACACAACAGTGAACAGCACGTGGACGCTGGTGCCAGGGCTGGTGTCGGGCTCCACTTACCGCGTCACGTTACGTGGGGTAACAGCCCGGGGCCCTGGACCCATCTCGGCGCCCCTCAACCTTACTATACCCCCAGGCGACACCTCTTACCCGCCAGACATCAAGGAGTCTTCGCCCTTCGACAACAATACCTACCTCATCGTGGGCATCTCTGTGGCTGCCGCTGTAATCTTTGCTGCCCTCGCCGCCACTGTCTACTGTATTTACAGACGCCGCCAGAACAACAAGTGTCCTCAGTATTACAGTAAAGGTGAGACTTATCAAATTACACTTGCTTAAACAGTCATATTATCCATCATGGGTCCGATTAATGGACGGAGCATCGAGCTTCCTTTGCTCTAAATAACCCACATACATGATAATATTAAGCTGCTTAACTGACATCTGACATTTAATGTACCTGTGATGAGTTCCGAGAGTTTTTCCTACTCCCGGAACCCGGTCATGGGTCAGGTTTGTCTGGTGCACTTCGTAAAGAATTTATTGGCCACGTGATACGTCTAGAAGGTAAAATTTAGCTTTTGTTACCCCACCAGGCGAAGGTAGTGGGCCGTGGTCTGAGTACCCTGGGTGTTGGGGGGAGACGGGCGTGGGCATGGGCGTGACGGGCACCATGTACACAGACGTGGGCAGCCACGGTGTGCCCATTACTCAGCTATACCACAGGCCAGCAGCTCCGGCCTCCAGTAAGAGTGGCTACGAAGGTCGCCAACCAGAGGATGTGTACGAGGATCCAGACGGTCTCAGGCTCGTGTCCTTCGGCAGTCACGCTGACCCAAGGTAATTATACTTCCTGGCAGTTAGCAGCAGCATAACAACACCTCATATCTAGTTCCTGGTGTAGTAGGTTTCATTCAGGAATACTTCGCCATGTTACAACGTAGTAAGATTCACTCAGAGTACTCTTTCGTGTTAAAATTGGTTTTATTCAAGAAGAATCTTCATCTAATTCGTTATGTATTCACAGTTCATCCTGTTTATTGTCCTAATAGAAGCTTGTTCCGCAACGTGTAACTTCCTTGTGTATTGTCAGCAATGCTTCATTCAGATGCTAGTTATATTATCCTTTGGCTTATGTAGCTCACGCTTTCTCTTAACCCACGATTCTTATCCTGGGTTCCCCCTTTTCTGTCCCAGGTGTATGTCTCCTGAACCGTACGCCACCACACCCCTCATCAGGGACATTTTCCGTGGCCCTGGAGGTAACAGACTACCTCCTAACATCCCAGTGAGTCCTGGCCAGACCCCACTGCCCAACAAACCCGCATCTGACGAGTCAGGCACCAAGACAGGCTCTAGTGATCACAGCGGCAGCCACGCCAGCCATCGCTCACACAACTTCAACTCCATGCCAGAGAAAGGTAAGGACATGAGATAAACACATACAGGACTATGTGAAGAATATGTGATCGTGGTTTTGTAAAGTCAAACACACCGAGTGTAAATTCATTGTTGTCAGCACAACGCGAACATCAGTAAATATATTAATACATTTCAATAATTTTGAATATTACCAAATAATTTAGGTTGACCTGAGAGGTTGAGCATGATTAAAACAAATCATATTGTGCTCATTTTAGAGATGAGTAAACTTCGGTGCAAAAGTAAAATTTTGTACAGTGTGTTACCTAATAAACAATTTATAAAAGCATGGTTTAGAGGAGTTTCAACCTAAAAAAAAAAGCACATTATAGGTAGTACTAATATTAATTACTACTGTGGAACTTCTGTCTACTTCACTAACAGAATAACATTTACAAGTTTCTGGAAGGGAAGCATTTGCATGACAGACGAGCTAATACCTGTCCATAGCAGAGGTATACATAAGCGTGTGGTTTAACTTCAGTTACAACCTCACTTCTCACACTGCTTACATATGCGTGTCGCATTTATCTTAGATTTTTTTTTTTTACCATAAACACAGTGTCTTGTGATCATGGGTCTTAAGCGTGTTTTATCATTTGACGACTGATTACAGCTTGTTATCTCAGAGAATCGACATGCAATGAACTACTCACAGCTCGAGATCACCAAGTGCGATAAATAAATATTATGTTATCAGTCCACAACTCCAGTGTCTGGCGATCCAACTAGCACTCACACACTTGTACATTACTTCTAAAATAGCCATAGATGACATTATTGAAGGTCACACCTCGCACCATATTCTCTGGCTGAAAGGTGATTAACTTCATCCTTGGTATAAACCTTGGTAATAAATACCGACAAGTTGGTTTAGAAAGACACGTAAGCAAACACTATAACATATTTATTAGAAAACGTTTCGGTCCTGGGACCTTGATCACTTCTAACATACAGAGGTAGAAAGACATTATATGTATAGGCGGAGAGTGAGATGTGACGCACGTGACCTGAGGAATGTCATAAGAACATAAGAATGGAGGAACACTGTAGAAGGCCTACTGGCCCATGCGAGGCAGGTCCTTATCAAGACAACCTCTACCTATGATGAGGACGGGTAGACGATGAAATCATGTGACTCCTGTGTTGTTGGGTTGGTGCTGCTTAAGTATCATGTATGCCAATGTTTTTGAAATTTTGTAGTTTCCAGTGTTGCGTTCTATAGTGTCGGTGACGGCGATTAGTGAGGCTTCTAGGCACCGTCGGCGTCTGAGGTCTGGTTCGGTGAGAACGAGTTGTGCCTCATTCCAGTTCATCAAATGCCCCGTGGAGTCTCTGTGGAAGACACAGGCGTACCTTACATCGTCTCTGTTAGAGTCATTTCGATGTTCATTCAGACTTCAATACCTTCTACAACCACACGGGCCAAGGCAAACCAGACATCATTCTGGCAAACCGAGCCAGCTCTCTATTTCAACACTACATTTCACCTGGCCCTATTACAGGCTCTGATCACACCCCAGTCATCTTACACATCTCCTCCAACCCTATCCTCATTCCAACCACACCTTCCTTCTCCTACAAGAACGCTGACTGGGATGCTTTCAAACAACACAGACAATATTAACCTCACCTATGACTACAGCAACAAACCCATCTCTGACATCGATACTCAACTTGATCTCATCCAGGACACCATTATACAAGCAGCCAACATCGCAATACCAAAGAAAACTCACACCACTCGGTATTCCTTCAAACCGTCACTCAGAACAAGAAGACTAATTATCTGCTACCACAACCGCTTCCTCTACAACACACACAGATTTAATCAAGTCCGATTAGATCTCACTTACCTTAGAAACGATATTTTACGCAGCCTAGACCAAGACCACAACAATCACTGGTCACAACTCATACAACAAGCAGACAAGCAGCGTATTAAAAACACTAAAGCCTTCTGGAACTTTATCAAAAAAATCAGAGGCACAACTCCCACCAACAAATTCAAACATCACCCACAACAACACACACATCTCAGACCCGCAGGCTGCTACCAATATCTTCAAACACATCTGGGAGAACATCTTCCACGCTCACCCACCTCACCCTAACGTTATTCAACACATTCAGAACATAGAACACTGGAACACTGCGCACACACACACACACACACACAAGAAACAACACCAGACAGCCACATACATCTAGACACTCTTACCTCCTCCCAAGGACTCGACACTCCTTTCACCAACACAGACATTAAAACTCTCCTCAGACACCTTCCTCCCAAGGCTCCTGGTGCTTCTGGCCTAAACCATATTATCCTGAAACACCTTCCTGACTCTATCATTACTGCCTACACAAACCTCCTCAATGCCTCCCTTGCCTCTGGATACTTCCCTTCCCTCTTCAAAGCTGCTACTGCTATCCTCCTTCCTAAACCCAATAAAGACCACTCTGACCCTAGAAACTATCGCCCTATCAGCCTCCTCGAAACTTTAGGAAAACTCTTTGAAAAACTCATCAATCATCGCCTTCGCAGATACCTGGAACACAATTCTCTACTTTCTGATGGCCAGTTTGGCTTCAGAACACACAGATCCACACAGGATGCCATTAACATCATTCTCAAGTACATCCACATAAACACAAAACAAAGAAACAGGACAGCCCTGGTTGCAAAAGACGTTGAAAAAGCCTTTGACACTGTCTGGCACGAAGGGCTCAGGTACAAACTCTGCACTAACTTTAACCTGCCTCTCATTACTCGTAAACTCCTCTGCAACTTCCTAGACGGCCGTACCATGAGAATCAAATTCCAAGGCTGTTACTCTGACTACTTCACGCTAAAAAGCCGGAGTACCCCAGGGATCTGTCCTCTCCCCTACCCTCTACATTTTATACACTAATGACATTCCAACACCTGTATACCACAACTCCATCACACTAGCCTATGCAGACGACATTACACAACTTATCACTCATGCCAATATAGATACACTCACACACAAAACACGAAATGAGGTCGACAGGATAGCCATCTGGGAACAAAAATGGAGGATCAAAACCAATGCAGCTAAATCCAGCATTACATATTTTAACTACAGGAAACGTGATCCTCCATTACCTGTCGAGCTCAGAACAGCTGACACCCGCACTTACATCCCCATCACACAATCTGTCACTGTCCTTGGCGTTAATCTTGACTACCTTCTTCGTTTACACGGACACATTCACTCAAGGCATGCAATAGCTACTAAGGCCCTTGCGGGCCTCTACAAGCTGAAACATGCCTCTCAACGCACCAAACTACACCTCTACAAATCCCTAATACGTCCTCTAATAACTTACTCTCCTCTAGCCCTTTCTCTTGCAGCAAAAACAAACTTACTTAAACTGCAGCGTGTCCAGAACAAGGCGCTGCGCTGGGTGCTTGATGTCAGGTGGGAAGACTTCGCCACAAGCGAGTCTCTCCATGCGCAATTAGACATCCCTGTGCTGAATCTGTACTGGAAGACGCTCAGTGACAGACAGATAGACAAACTTGAGACACGACATGACTACTGGACCACTCTCCTTGATGAAGACATTCGCAGACCCACAAACCAACACAACCTTTTCTACTTGCATGATCCTGCTCCAAACCCTATTTACAAATAACCGTGTTTTCACTGACAGGTACCTTCTATGACAGGTACCATTCTCTGACCCACGTTCGCCTTAGCTTTTGGGTTAAGACATGGCCCAGTTCTACACTCCTCTCTAGCCCTAAATGTCGCATGTCCCTTCCTCCTCGCTCACCCCACTGGAGTCCTAACAGAAGAGCCTGAATTTCTCTTCTCAATATCTGTCCCACGATCGCCTTCGCTGCTGGGTTAAGCCCTGGCTCTATTTCTACGACTAAGAACACTCCTCTCCAGCACTATTCTTCGTCTGTCCCGTCTTCCCCGCTCATCCCATTTGGGATCTTACCTGAACTTTCGTTCGTTCGTTCCTCTGTATGTTAGAAGTAATCAAGGTCCCAGGACCGAAACGTTTTCTAATAAATATGTTATAGTGTTTGCTTACGTGTCTTTCTAAACCAACTTCATCCTTCTCCAGCGTTCTTTGTCTTTCTCTTGTACCATCTTTCTCGTCTTTCCCTTGTATCATTCTTATCTTTCCCATGCATCATCTTTTTTTGTGCTCAAATCAAGGTCACTATTTGATTTCTTCTTCTCTCATCACTCTGCTCTCAACAACACACCCTACTCAACATTCCTGTAATCGATTTAGGATTTTTTTTATCCTCTCTCGGCTCCATTTTGAAACCGTTTCTTAAAATTGCTAGGCGATAGTCGGCGAGTCGTGGACATATTGTGTATATTCTACACCACTCATATTTATTACTCCAGTAAAGTATTGTAGTGCGATAACAGAATATGATCTTCGAGTTACTTCCATATGTGTGGATTATGAAACCTCTTTCACGTCTCCATGTCAGAGCACAATCTACTAGATTTAAGGCTTCCGTGGAAACAAAAACACACACACACACACACACACACACACACACACACACACACACACACACACACACACACACACACACACACACAAAAAAAAAAAAAAAAAAAAAAAAAAAAAAAAAAAAAGACTATGTTATAGCTTGAATTTCTCACTTTTCTTAAAAGATGTTATGATTAGTTTGTTAGGCTAAAAGCTTTTTACCTGCAAGTCAAGAATAATTCCTATAATAGAGACTGAAGCGAACTCTCATTGTATATACACAGAGATGGACAGTGTTCTGGAAGGAGTTATTAGCTCTAAATAGTATCCTAGATGAGAGAATAAAAAGTGCATGAAAAGTTCCATTGGTTCTCATAATCCATTCAGATATTTGCATACACTGGGCTAGGTTCGCTTTATTTTTTCTTCCAAGCTCAACGTGTTATGACAGTTGAAGTATGGCGTAGCGAACAAGTGCTAAAAAAAAAAAAAGCAAATGGAGGGCTATTTTTACGCTGTTTTCCCTACACGAGGTTTTATCGAGTATCCGCTTGAAGTCGTACTAATAAAGGTCTCTTGCTGTACGTCTCTTTTTACCACTATCATCTGACATTGTTATTTCTACATCTTTTACCATTTCTTTCCTGTGAAAATATATATCCTGTGTCGTGTACCCATTTTGAGTTTTTCACTTTTTCCACAATGTTTAAAATTGTCAACATTGAAATTTTAACTTCTGCGGATATGAAGATAAATTCCCTGAAAGCAGGTTTTGAATTTCTGCGTTTTATCCACCTTTGGGTAGAAACATATAGGCAGATAGTACAAGTTGAGCACCAGTAATTCTAATACAAATATCTATAATGATTTTAATTAGGGTAATAAATATTAATGTGTGTCATTTTATCTGCAGGTTCTCTCTCTGGACCGGTGCTGCAGTTTCCCCCTCCCCCTCCTCCACCACTTATTGGTGGGGACCAGTCCAGTGACAACACCCTAGCCTCCACCGGCAGCCGTGGCCAGTCGCCCTCCGCTAGGCTTCTGCTCCAGCAGCTTCCGTATGGCGGATCATCATCTGGGGGTTCCCACAGGTCACATGGGAGCCCATTATTGGGTCCGCGCCCCCCACGCGCTAACATGCGTGCCCCACCGTCTCCCCTGGCTGGCCACACTGTACAAGGCTCCGGTGACTACGAGGTGCGAATGATGAACTTGCGTGGGACGCATCCAAGGGTGGAAGGCGATGAACAGTGCTACAGAACCGAAATGGGTATGGAAGATGGCCCCATGGGCCTCAATATTCCCGAAGAGGCCAGTGACGTCGAGTGGTACTCTCAGCCACTTCTCAACGGCCGCACCTCGCCAGAGTCCTCCACGTTAGGTGACGCAGAGTCTGAGGACGAATCACGCTGTTCCTCGGGTGGGTCTTGTTGCTCTGCTGATCACCCTCTCTCCCACGCTCAGGATCTCAACTGGGCAGAGGCTCTGAGGGCAGCAGGAGAAGCCAGATGGGGGCGCGGGGGGTCCTTCTGTAGTACTGACGACAGCACGTATGCTCCTGCTCAGTCCCTTCACACACGCCCTCCCAGGCCACCATGCCCTAAGAAGCACAAACCACGCCTACAGTACAATCACCACGCCAACCTTGACCCCCAAACCTCAGTGACCTCTCCCCTCGTGTAGGCTACAAGGGGTCGCAAACGGCGAGGTGAACGAGTTGTGAATAGTTGTTGACGAAAGATGAAGACACATGACCTGTAAATAAGATGTATTTTATTACAGTGAACGCTAGTCCAAAATACATCGCCGTGCTTTGTGCTTGAAATACGAAATTATGTTGTCAATGCGGCAACACACACACATAACTTAGTGGCCTTCTGTTCTCGTGCTCGTCCTTTCACAAATGGACGTTTCTTTGTGACGAATCTTAAAGTGGGAAAGACTGTCAGCGCAGCCCCAGAGGTCTTGTACTCAGTTATACCTCCCAAAAATACAAACAGACATTGTGTGTACATTAAAAACTGATGCTGTATATGTAAAACAATGTGGATAAATACGTGTATAAACAGTAGTAAACCGAGACTGCTTCTGAAGTGCTAGACCAGAGGACGGCTGCGCGGCCATCATTACTGTGTTCATGTTTGAAAATATAAGTTTTTTGGTTTTGAAAAATATCCATATGCCCCTAGCCTTTCATCCTGATTTCCAAGCGTTCTGGGAAATTTTTACCTTGAAGTGGAAGCAGTTACAGTGTGTAGTCAGTGGCTGTACAGTTAGTCCACTTCCACTTCAGTTTTCAGGTGCTTCATGTCGCTTGTCTTTGGTGAGGCCGTCAGTGTTTATTTGTCCGTGAGAGAGCATGTCGGGAGGGGGAGGCTAGGATCTTGTTGTCTCCTAGATGAGGCTACACACTGCTCGTTGTTCCCTAAGCTTACCCCCTCCCAGTGGTAAAAATGTGCTCTCGATGTTTTGTATCCTAGTATGTTCTGAAGAGACGTGGTGGGGAGAAGTTCCAAATATCTCTGAAAAAAAAAACCGTTCCAGAGGTCAAGTGTCGGGGCTAAACTGGAATTGGTGAAGGAAGAGTCACCCTCTGCTGTGATCGGATCATTTACTGAGTGATGTCTTTAATGTTGAAAATCCGAGTACCTACCTCCACTTACTAGTCGAATAAGTTAATAATGAGTTCTTTCGTAACCATTGTAGATTCATTTTAACGCGTCAGTCAGGCATCTTGGTAAATTGTTCTCATGTTAAGTATAAGCCAAATTACGCAAGATATCACTGACATTTCTGAGAAATTTAACAAAAGAAATGCAGAGCAACTCGACGAGGGATCTTCCCAAACACCTCCAGTCATAACTGACACGGACGTCATTTGCACATTTGGAACTTCTTCCCCTCTGTGCCTCCTGTTGAGCCGCCCACAGCAGGTTGGGGAAGCGTAGTGTTTGACTGCACTCCCAAGTTTCATGTTCGTGACCAAAGGGCGTCAGTGAGTCATTCGCCCTGGTCTTCTCCGTGACCTCAACACAAGCTGTTGGTACATACTTGTGGGTGCTATATCACGGCTCACTCCTGCGTCTTACGCTCATTGAACAAGTGTGACGCCCACTTCTCCTGACAGACTGAGCAGGGACATGCTCAGACTAACACCGAAGCATATAATAAAAGTGACTTTGTTCAACTAGTTTTTAAAAATTACTATAACAGAATTAGATATTTATATTCAAGATTTAATTACAGTTGTTCCATGTTACTCTAGGTGAAGACACTGGCATGTTCCAACCTCCGTGATGGTCGTCACATTTACATTTATCATCTGATATTCAGACCCCTTCAGCTGTGATACAGGATTAGTCAGTCTGTTGTCTTAACGTAGGCGTTAAGTCTGCCTCCCAGCAGAAGCGGCCAATACATCTGGACTGACTGAAACTCAGTCAATGGTACTCGTTTTGGCGCAACTGTGGCTCAACTTGCGGACATCCTGGCGGGAGGCGGTGCTCGCGGACTGGTGGTCACAAGTACATATCTACGGTTCATCCGCACACTAACTTGAAAATACTCGCTTGTGTCATAGTTTGTTCAATCGCACATTTACAATAACTTCCGCCTCTGTGAACACTGGAGGCGCATTATCGTGCACTGGTCCAAGACTACGGAGCGCGGGCATGCACACTCCGCCAGAGATCGCAGTAGGCCGCTGTCCCCGGCTGCCTTGTCTAGCAGGAGGCTGGACCCAGTCACCAAGTTTACCTGCTCGGTGCTGCTTATACCTGCCCTTACTGCCGCTGTTGCCTCAAAATTGTGTCTGCTTTATTAATGTATTTAAATGTCAATTGCTGTTTTTTAATCGTTTACATATATATTTATTATTGTATGACTTTTGGATTAATGTGTAAATTTGTTTGCACTGTGGATGGTACGGAGAGCATAATGCATACAATGCTTTAGGAAACCCTATTTTTTCAGGTCCAGTGATCCTCCAACACTAAAGTTTAGAGCAAATTTATTGTCATATGGTGTAGGAGTTAGCGAGAGGCGCCTTGGTGGGTCAGCTGGGCAGGACGAGTCGTGTGTACAAAGGTATTTTTAGTCAGTTTGTATAGGACTATTCGAGAGTTTTATAAATAAAGAAGTTAAATGCAAATGTCTTTTTAAATCAACCCTTTTTTAAAGAAAAAAATAATTTTATATCAAAGTATAGGATTCCCGAAAGAGTAGTTTGATTATATATATATATATATATATATATATATATATATATATATATATATATATATAATATATATCGATATATATATATATATATAATATATATATATCCATATATATATAATATATATATCCATATATATATAATATATATATCCTTATATATATAATATATATATCCATATATATATAATATATATATCCATATATATATAATATATATATCCATATATATATAATATATATATCCATATATATATAATATATATATCCATATATATATAATATATATATCCATATATATATATAATATATATATCCATATATATATAATATATATATCCATATATATATAATATATATATCCATATATATATAATATATATATATATATATATATATATATATATATATATATATATATATATATATATATATCGATGTATGCAAGGGATGAAATGAAAAGCTGTAAGCTTTTGGGGTGGTAGGAGAAGACAAGTGGCTGGCTGCCTTGGATCAACGTCTAGCGCGAGCTGGGCGCCAAGGTATTGTCCAGTGTGGTGAGAATGGTAAAGCACTGCATACCTTGTTCCAAGGTTCGTAGGTTCGAGTCTCCTTCGGCCAGAGATCAGTGTTTATATATATATATATATATATATATTATATATATATATATATATATATATATATATATATATATATATATATATATATATATATAATGTCGTGCCGAATATGTAAAACTGGTCAATTAGCAAGAACTCATTAAAATTAAGTCCTTTCTGAAAATTTTTCTTGTATGTTTAAAGATATATTTTTTTCATTAATGTTAATGTAAAAAAATTTAATTTTGAACCAAAGGAATCTTAGAAAACTTACCTAACCTTATTATAACAAGAGCAATTTATTTTAGCCTAACCCAACTAAATATATTTTAAATACGTTTACAATAATTTAGTACTAAAACACAATCAAATATATTTTTTTCGTTAGGTTCAGAATGATTTTGGCGAAATTATTGCATACACAAATTTTCGCTTGTCCTATATGGCAAAATGAGCATTGCTATTTAAGCCAAGATCGCAAGTTCTGCCTATTCGGCACGACATTATATTATATATATATATATATATAATATATATATATATATATATATATATATATATATATATATATATATTATATATATATATGATCCACCTCTAGTGCAATATGTGGAGTCCCTTAGCCTCGGAAAAGAAAGTGAAATGTCTTGTAGGCAGTCTAGAGACCCTCCCTAGAATCCATGTGAGTACTTGTCTTCTCCTACCACCCCATAATATATAATTATATATATATATATATATATATATATATATATATATATATATATATAATGTTTAAGGTCAGTGATCATTTATTTAAGAAGCACAAACATGAATATATTGATAAACTATATCAAAAGATTATGAATCCTCTCCAACTCCTCTGAAGCTGGACGTAAGCCAATTATGCAGCAAGCATTTCTCCTCTGGATGGTCACGCTGAGGCGCTAGAATATGAAGATGGCCGTCCTGGGGTCCCTTGTGATGTCATTGAGTCTGGAACCTAGTTCTTTCAGGAAACTTGGCGTTCTTTCCCCATGATCCCAAGGTCTCTGATCACACTTGGACAAATTGATACCGATGGCTTACGTCTCTGTACTTGCTGACCTTGTACTCCTCTCTGTGATCTGCAGCACCTCCCTGTTTCCCAACACTGATGAATTTGTCAGCCAGCATCGACATGCAGGTATAGTCCCATGCTAAAAGCCTGCCATTCTTCCAAGGATAGATGGCGATTCTCATCCGGGCAGTTTGTGGGATTGTGAGTGTTGTTGGCGGCTTGGGATCAGGGCTCTCTCTTGGATGGGCACCCAGCTGTAGCATGGCTCCTCTTTGTCACTGACTTCACTGTGTCCTGTGTGCCAACCCTTGGTTTTGGAGCAGTTAATACCGTGTAGACCACAGTGGTCAGCTTGCGCATCACCGCAGTTTGGAGGCAGGCAGTCTCCATGTTGGATGTTGCAGCCTTGAGCATGTTGGCATGCACCTTTTCAGTGATGGGGCCATCCCAATTCGACTATTTGCAGGCAAGTGCTGCACTTGGTTTTGGTACTGGAGAAGGGGGAGAGTCTCATTCGGTAATGGCACTGTAGTAAAAGCAATAAAGCAACATGGGTCATGTATAGCAGAGATGTCACCTCTCCGTATAGTCAGCGGGTTGGTTGTTGCTGCCTCAGGGAGTGTGGACCAGTAGTCCTACTACAGTACAAAGATTTTTCCAGTGAACTTCAGTTATTTTTAAGTCGTATGAAAATTTTAGAAATAATGACAATTTACACATTACAACAGAAATGAAATGCAGTAATTATGAATAAAAGTGATTACTAAGCAAAATGATCTGAATGATACAGATACCTATTGCAAGATCTTTTAACAGTAGCTTCAATGAAACAATAAAACAGCTGTTGCCAGGTAAAGAGGAACTAATTAAAATAATCATGACAACCAGCCCAGCTAAACAAAAAAAAAAAACACAAAAAAAGGTAATCCAGTTAGAACCAGTTTCAGTGGCTCAGCTGCATACTAATTAAGTGGTTAGTGAATTAATTGATCCTAATGGCAAAGTTTCCAAGTGTAAAGAATACTTATTTAGTGGACAAATTAAGGACTGGTCTAAATGTTTACAATATGGTCTTTTTTATGTTACAATTATTTGCAAGATTCCTAGATGGTGCTTTGCTAAGTCTTCTATTTGAAGACCTGTGCAATAATTTACATTTACCCGAGTATGCAATAAGTGAGCTTAAACTTTGCATTGTTGATGCAAAGTTTAGGTCTAATGGCGAATTTTACACTCAAAAATGTAAATAGGAAATCTTCGCCTCTTAAATAAAAATACTAAATAGAATTTTTCCTGATAAGGATAAACTGGACAGATATGTGGATGATGTCCTATGCTTCATGTCCAAGCTTTTGCTGGCGTTATATAGTCCAGTTTCATCCATAAAAATTTGAGTGAATAAAACTCATTATCACTTTTAGTTTTACTAATTATAAGAAACCAAGTTTTTTAATTCAAAATACATAGAAAACAACAATATGTGTGATGTACACTTGCTCATCACATCATGACAACATCTGCTCTTATGTACACTTACTCATCACATCATGACAACATCTGCTCTTATATACACTTACTCATCACATCATGACAACATCTGCTCTTATGTACACTTACTCATCACATCATGACAACATCTGCTCTTATGTACACTTACTCATCACATCATGACAACATCTGCTCTTATATACACTTACTCATCACATCATGACAACATCTGCTCTTATGTACACTTACTCATCATATCATGACAACATCTGCTCTTATGTACACTTACTCATCACATCATGACAACATCTGCTCTTATGTACACTTACTCATCACATCATGACAACATCTGCTCTTATGTACACTTACTCATCACATCATGACAACATCTGCTCTTATGTACACTTGCTCATCACATCATGACAAGCAAACTCTTAACGGTCTTCATGCTCTTGAGAACTCTGCGCATTTGTAGCTCAAGAATGAAAACAAAACAAAAATAAAAAATCATGAAGACATGTGAAATAGCTTATAGTCTAAAGTAAATTATTTAAAAAGTTTTATTGAGGAATATAAAAATTGCTACATACATATTTTAGAACCTTAATAAGTGTAAAGAACCATACTCAACCAAGAATACGTTGGTTAGGTTACCTGTAGTCGCTCCTGGAGGCACGGCCTTTTAGGGGTGGGGTGGGGGGGGAAGGTTAAGCCGGTACATTGGTAGGGGCCCGACTGTGAATCTCTGAAGGAGCACCGTAGCCACATACGTTTAATTTTGATTTTTTTTCATGTAATTTTTTTTTTTTTTTTTGCAAATTTCAAGTATTTTTCGGTTTATTTAGAAAAAAATAATTGTGTAAAATTCACTGAGACTGGGGCCTCAGTCTGCCCCCATGGGGGCCCCAAAGCAGTCTTGTTCCGCCTTAAAAAAATTCTATTGGAGTTTCTTCTCAATTTGATATCAAAATCAGTGTAAAAATCTTCATGTCATTAACAGTTATTTGGTGAATTCTTACAGACACTACATGATTCCTTCTAGAAAATGTAGTAAATTTTATTTTAAGCAAATAGGAAAATGTGCTAAAGAATGTAGCAACATAAACGTAGCATTAAAACTGCCAAAGTGTGTGATGCTCTGTTTATTTATACGAGATTTTAATAAAGTCACTGACTGGTTAAAAATTGAGAAAGTTGTAATATGCAAATTAATGCTTCAAATAAATTTAATAGAATCGAGATTTATAAAAAAAAAAAATACTACTGATTACTTAGAATTGAAGTCCATTACTCGATCGAAAGAAAAAAAATTGAGATTTATAATTCTAATCTATGTTAACAAATTCACCTTGACCTCTCATGTCACTAAATCTGACTTAAATATTGAGAAACAGCAGAGCTGTGAAAAATATACTTAAAACGTCCTGAAGTGTACCTAAGTGCCTTTTTTTCTAATCTTGTTAGTATCAACGTGCCATTTATTTTCATTACTATTCCTTGATAATGTGAGAGGTCATGAAAGTGCTAAAAATACTGGGATTTCGTGTGTGCGGGGGGGGGGGGGTGATGGGGGGAGCCGCCTGCGTCACACTGTCCATGAATCTTTCCGGAACACATATTGGAAAGATTGTTTAACAATTTTGGCTTTTGAAAAAAAAAAAAATTTCTGCATAAAAGTTGCCCTTACAGCTACACAAAATCCGAAGTTTTTGTAATATTATATTATGGGGGAGCGGTAAGTTCGTAGGGGTTATACAGTGCCTGGGAAAAGGGAGGTAATCACGTTTGATCCACGGAACACGGCACATCCAAGTCCTTGGCTAAGAGCCCCTCATTGGTGCCAAGGACTACCTAGCTCTTTCTCCCACTGTGTATAGTATAGCAGCACACTACCGATGTATTCAAGTCTACTAAATAAAAATCTCTTCAGTCTCTGAACGTGATATTTTGAGACTTGCAATGTGACTCAAAATAGAAGGCAGGTGAAGCCATTTTCAATAATTTGGTGTAGAAAATAAACAACTTCACCAAAACGATGCAAAGAAATAATTTTTTTTTGCTTTTGTTTTTGTCCTGAGAACAATAGCAGAGACAAAATGAAAAGCAAGAGAGACAATAAAGATGTTGAGGGTGTCAGTGTAACTTTTATTACGACGTTTCGTCCATGTCTGGACTCGATTCTTTGAATTAGGTCTGATCTCCCTTTCATTGGACTGAACCTGATTGCTTCACCATTCCTGCCAGGCGCTGTTGACCAGTATTGGTTTAGCGCCCCACCTCCCCCTCTCCCATGAATGTAATAATCGCTGACGTTTTTCATATAATGACACGAGCACCACCGCCACCCCACACGAAACAAGTGACCACCTACGTGACACTAACAGTCGAGGTGACACACTTGCAGCTTCCCAGAATCTCACCCACCGATGCCACAAGCACTCAGTCTCGGACCATGGCTTCCCACTATTAGATCAATCCTTACCAGTCGAAGTTCCTTCCGTCCTCGTCTAGGATCATTTCTGCCGAGTTACATCTCGTTCCTTACCAGTCACAGTTTCTTCCGTCGCAGTCACTGGTCATTTATCCCGAGAAACGGCTCATTCCCAGTCTTGGGTCATTCCTTCCAGTTAAACAGCTCATTCCGTCCCAGTCTTGGATCATTGCCAGTCCTAGATCATTACTCTCCAGTTACAGCTCATTCCTTCTCATTATTAGATAATTCATCCTGAAGATCGCAGCTTCCCTTGTGGTAATGGAGTGAGAAATAGGAGAGAATGTTCATTTTTCCTTTCATCTTTTTTTTCCGTTCATGCTTGGCCGGTAATGGGGTGGCAGGAGAGGCATAAAATCTTTATTAATCTGAGGTTTTGCCAGCGGACTGGGTCTCTTAAAATATGAGATTATTCTGGGTGATGTTAGTTAAAATAAGGCTGTAGACTAGTAGGGGGGCCACTTATGTGGTATTTGGAAGAGGTGGACAATGGCAGGGTTAGAGTAAATATTTTAAGCCACTTCAATAGGCGCGCTCACATACATACATATATACTCCTCTGTCCCATTTATAAAATCATAACGTCTAAAATAATTACTTTCTTTAGAACAACAACTAATAGTCTGACACAGTCCTCGCTCTGTTAAAAGTTAAATAGTGCCTAGAATATAAAGGTTTACCAGATTTTATTTTAGTTTAGTGTAACGAAGAGAGACAGGAAGCTTTTAATTAAAAGGGACTAAATAATACCAAGAAGAGATGAGAGAAGGATTGGCAAGTCGTTCAGGTGGTTAAGCTGGAGAAGGAACCGTGAAGGTAATTGTGGGCGTAGATGACGACGCCTTATTAAAAAGAAAGTGATAGACGTTAATATAGCAAAGTTATGTTGTTAATTTAATTTTGGTGCACATGTTTACCTTATTCAACTCTTAGAACTGAAGGAAACGGTCGAGTTTCAACTACACTGAAAAACTGTGGCATGTAGTCGTCCTCTCCAATAATTTCAGTAAATGAGACTTCAAGTCTTCGCTCGAGGTTATTCTTCTTGTCCACTTATATGCAAGTCACTTCAACGTGAAAGTAAAATTATATTACGAGGCAGCAATACAAACGCGTTTGTAGTTTATTATTATTTTTATTTTACACAGCTCCAAACCTGGTAGAGGCTCGATCCTCCGTCTGGTAACTGCTAGACAGACACGCTAACCAGCTATACATACTGATCTTTATAGTCAAAATGTGTATACCATATATACTGCAGTTCTGTTTGACTTTGCAAACAAAACTGCAGTTAGCGGACGGATCATCAAGCCTACACTCCATGCACCGAATAATCTACCTGAGTTTAGCACTTCGTGAAACACAGAGCTTTAAGCTTACACTAACTTGTGTATTATTGTTTCAATATTTAATGAACTCATTTGTAAATGAACGGGACACGACGACTGGTGGTTGTACTTATAACTTGGTCGCAACAGTTTGGGAACCAGTTGCCGTTGTATAAACTGTCAGCTGCTCTCGCATTGCATAATAACTACAGGTTTATCATCATATCTCTTAAAGTTAGACTATACAGTCAGAGCTGTCGACTGCACGTAGGTTGAGTCCTAAGCCAAGCTTCCCTGTTGACCACCTTGTTAGCCACAGCATCACAATCCGGCTCCGGCTGAAACAGCAATTGTAGTAGCGTTTTCTAGTAAGTTTCTGTATTCGTTCCAGTAGTAATTCCGATACCTTCTGGTTTTATGTCGATTCTTGGGTCACAGATATTGATATTGTTTTTTAGTTGTACCCATGGCGGCCTTCCCTTCATTAGGTTTATTCCACACTTTCTCCCATATCTTAGGTCAGGGATAAGGCCCTCGACCACCTGATGTCACTCTTCGTTCCAGGGAAAATAATTAAGGTGCTTTGAGGAGTTCCCAATAATCTGAGTGTTGTATTGTTTCTGTTTCTCTTCTGCACTGAAAGGCGCTGTCAACACAGAACAATATCCAAGTCGTGAGAGCACACGTGATTTGGAAAGTGCCACCACTGACGTTGCTTCAATTTTTTAGTTTTCATAATACATCATTTTCTTAACCTTTGCTGCATTTGTTCAGTTTGTTATACCTATTAACCAGATGCGGTGGTCGCATCTGTCGAAAGCTTTAGAAAACTCCGCGTTCATTCCATTAACGTTTTCTTTTTTCCTTCCAAGGCCTCTACATTTTTGTCATGGTTGTCAGAGCCAGGATCTTCCTGCTCTAAAGCCATCTTAACTTGGGTTGTGTTGGTAAAGTTTCTCCATAAATCAGTAATATGGTGTCTCAAAACCCTTTCAAAAATATTCATGATGTGTGATGTTAATGCTACTAGTTTACAGTTTTTTTTTCTTTTTTTTTTTTGTATTTCTCAGCTGCCCCCTTTTTAAAGAGGGGCCATTTCACCACATTTTCGGGTCAATAGATTTCACTTGAATCTAAGTTCCTTGTCCATCGAACACTTGAGTAATATTCTTAATGGTACTTAACACTTCTTTACAAATAACGCATTCCAGGAATCAGGTGCTGTGTACGCGAGTTTCTTGTCTGCTTTCATTATGAATATTTGCTAATGCCGATTTGTAAATTGTAAGGTGGGCCGAATACTTGAAAACAACTGTCTAAATCTTCAACTCTTACTGTGTGAATAGGTTTCCTGAATTCTGATTCCTACTCTACTTTCAAGATTTCATTTCTTTTGTCGTGTATGAATCTTCGAGTGGAGAGCCTATATTGGTAGTTTTTTTTTTTCACTTAGATGATGCAAATGTGAAAAGAAACGAAATGTAGAAAGAAGAGATGGAAATGGCCTGGTCAGCAGTGACTGAGGGTTACGGCGATGAGTGGTCGGGGTGTTTTTATGACGAATAAGCGCTAAACCCTTGAGGGTCATACAGCGATTGGAGTGTTATATATACGTCTGGGAGCAAGTTCTGGACAGCACCTTTGGTCAGTGTGTTCACAGTCATGGGGGAGCGCTAAACCTGTAAGGATTATACATCGCCTGTGAGGGGGGGGAGCAGAAGGTATTCAGGCTTAATTCAAGGAATTGGAGCACAGATCCAATTCCCTAGATCAAGAGCCCCTCACCAGCGTCAAGGAACCTCCCTTGAGGGGCGTGTGTTCATAAGAGAAAAAAGGCTGGGACGTGGACTGTCAGTCAAGAGTTTTTGCCAAGCGGAGAACGATGGCCGAAATTATTACTCTGAAAATTATAGTTCTGTGTGAAACTAAAGCCAAGCTGTCTGTAACATGTTAAGATAGTGAGAGAAACATGAAGCATGTTATAATTTCTTTTTTTTATATAAAACTGTCTGCAACAGTTACAACTGACAGACTTCTTGCAGATCGCAGATGGGGTTCATGAAAAAAAAATATTTGTTCTACGAATATTTCAGAGTAACGGTGTTCCTTAAGGTGTGTTAAGGAGGTCAAGGAGATGCGGCAGACAGGCTGTTAGGCGACGGTTGTATAGTCTGCTGAACTACTGTCGGCTATGTACCTCGTACAAATATTTAGATTTTACTGTTACACACTCACGGATGTAAACTACACACCCGGCAGGAAGAACGTCTTCACTGTAACAGCAGCCAAGATGCAGAATGATCCACACAACACACGTTCAACCTCCCTCCACACAGGGTGATTTTTTTCCAAGGGAAACTGAGTGTTCCGCCTTGATATTGGTGAAGGGCGCTTGATTCAAGGGCTCTTGATTCAAATAATTGGAGAACCCTTCACATTCCTGGAATCAAACCTGAATACTCCTACCTTCCATTTCCCAGGCGATATTTAATACTTACTGGCTTAGCGCTTCCCAACAATTGTAGTAATAACAGTAACAATGAATAATAATGGATAATAAATTAGTGATGGATAAATTAATGACACATAATTAATAATAATGATGGATAATAATGTAAAATAATAATGGAGTGAGTAATGGTGAAGGCGTTTTCTTTTCTTGGGCCACCCTACCACGATGAGTTAAAAAATAATAATAGTATTAATAATAATTCATACTGGGTTTAAAGGTAAATATAAAGGTGCTTCACGTCAAAAAGGCTTCAGCTCATTCCTCGTCCCTCTCTACAAACTCTCAAGTAGTGACGCAGATAACAAACACACACAACTTTCTGAATGAGTATGACAGGGCTCATGAGCTAAGACGCGGGGCCAGGAGCGGAGCCCCGACACCTGTAACCACGAACAGGTTACTACACACACACACACACACACACACACACACACACACACACACACACACACACACACACACACACACACACAAGAGAGAAAACTAAATTGTAGATCACGACACAAATTTTAAATTTTCACGGGCATAACCAACAGTGTCGAAACAACGTCACTGTATCTGCCACGTACTGTAGCGGCGTCACTATCTGCCACGTACTGTAGCGGCGTCACTATCTGCCACGTACTGTAGCGGCGTCACTATCTGCCACGTACTGTAGCGGCGTCACTATCTGTCACGTACTGTAGCGGCGTCACTATCTGCCACGTACTGTAGCGGCGTCACTATCTGTCACGTACTGTAGCGACGTCACTATCTGCCACGTACTGTAGCGACGTCACTATCTGCCACGCACTGTAGCGGCGTCACTATCTGCCACGCACTGTAGCGGCGTCACTATCTGCCACGTACTGTAGCGGCGTCACTATCTGCCACGTACTGTAGCGGCGTCACTATCTGCCACGTACTGTAGCGGCGTCACTATCTGCCACGTACTGTAGCGGCGTCACTATCTGCCACGTACTGTAGCGACGTCACTATCTGCCACGTACTGTAGCGACGTCACTATCTGCCACGTACTGTAGCGACGTCACTATCTGCCACGTACTGTAGCGACGTCACTATCTGCCACGTACTGTAGCGGCGTCACTATCTGCCACGTACTGTAGCGACGTCACTATCTGCCACGTACTGTAGCGACGTCACTATCTGCCACGTACTGTAGCGACGTCACTATCTGCCACGTACTGTAGCGACGTCACTATTGTCACGAAATGTAGCAAGGTCACTATCTGCCACGAAATGTTGCAATGTCACTATCTGCCACGTACTGTAGTGACGTCACCATCTGCCACTTACTGTAGCGACGTCACTACCCCTTACACTAGCGACGTCACTAGCACGTACAGCTGCGACGGCACTATCTGCCACGCACTTTATCGACGTCACTATGTATCACGTACTGTAGAGACGTTACTGCCTGCCACGTTGTTTACCGACATCACTATATACCACGTAATATAGCGAAGTCACCTTCTACCACGTGTTGCAGCAACGTCATTGTAACGTACTGTTGCGACGTCACTATCAGTATTCGTACTGTAGCTACGTCACTTTATCAGCCACATACTGTAATATCATCATTGCCTATCTCTGTCACGCATTGAGACTGAGTTGGGTGACCAAGCTGGGTGTAGGAGTTCACCACAAATCCAGCTTCCGGACCTAATCCAATCAGCAGCAGCTGCAACACACTCCCTAGCACTTCTAGTACATGCAACACCAGCAACTGCAACACTCCCTGGCATCTCAAACACATGCAGCAATAGTAGTTGCAACACTTCCTGAGAGCTCCAGCACATGCAACACCAGCAGCTTCGAGACAGTACCTGGCAGTTCTAGCACATGCAATAACAGCAGCTGCAATACTTTCTAGCACCTTCAGCACATACAACACCAGCAGCTGCAACGCTTTCTGGCACCTCCAGCACATGCAACACCTGCAGCTGCAACACTTCCTGGCACCTCCAGCACATGCAACACCTGCAGCTGCAACACTCCCTGGCACCTCCAGCATATGCAACACAGCAACTGGCAGCTCCAGCACATGCAACAGCAGCAGCTGCAACACTCCCTGGCACCTCCAGCACATGCAACAGTACCTGGCAGCTCCAGCACATGCAACGCCGATAGGTCGCCCATGTTGTTTATGCTGCAATTATGGCTAAATTGACATCCATTTAGGAGTAATTAGCAGGACTGAGAGTCATAATGATATCGGGTGAGCTATCATCACTCTGGTTATCAAAGAGGCTAATCGCAGCCTCTGCTACCTCGATCCTCCATAACTCGCAACAAATTGAAACGCTGTATTTTCTGAAAATTATTTCCGTTTTTTTTCTTTAATATATGTACTGAACTTCATGCTGTCCCTTAACAGAAGTTAATGGGGAAATACATTCGGAAAGCCAATCAGAATTAAAAATATAAAAAAAAATATGAATCACACTGCTTCTGGACTTCGGTGTGAGGGGAAAGAGAGCATTACTCAACATAAATGCTTAGCCTACATTATATATATGTGTGTGTGTGTGTGTGTGTGTGTGTGTGTGTGTGTGTGTGTGTGTGTGTGTGTGTGTGTGTGTGTGTGTGTGTGTGTGTGGCGAATAGGTAAAATTGGCCAATTAGCAAGAACTCTTTTAAAATTAAGTCCTTTCTAGAATTTTCTCTTACACGTTTGAAGATATATTTTTTTTTCATTTATGTTAACATAAATATTAATAATTTTGTAACAAAAGAGCCTTAGAAAACTTACCTAACCTTATTATAACAAGCGCAATTTAATTTAGCCTAATCCAAATAAATATATTTCAGATAGGTTTACAGTAATTTAATAATAAACAAACAATTAAATATATTTTTTTCGTTAGGTTCAGAAAGATTTTTGCGAAATTACTGCATACACAATTCGCTTGCCTTATTTGGCAAAGCGAAAGTTGCTATTTAAGCCAAAATCGCAAATTTTACCTATTCGACACGACATATATATACATTATATACACACAGACATACAGTATACAAAAACACACTAGCAGAATAACTTGGCACTGCCAAGTATGTTTATTCTCTCGTAAGTTACTAATGTAAAAATGTTAATGAAAATATTTCTTTAGCAGTTTTGATTTTTACACAAGTTTTGTTTTGTTTTCCTCACCTGCCTTGTCAGGAGGCAGGTGTGGGGGTCCCTCACCCCAGCACTCACTGTCAGAATAAGAGTATAGGATATTCATGCCTCTGCACCCCGTTTCAAGAGGTGGGTGTGTGAAACACTCTCCCCCGTACCTATATTATCAGGTGGTGTACCTTAATTTTGTGTTCTAAAAAGTGTTTTCAATCTGGCTGAGTTTTATTAAAATGGATGCAGACCAAAAAAAAAAAATATTGCCTGATGGAGCGCCGAAACCAAACAAAAAAAATGAAGCACCGTATATATTTTTGAAATCAGTATTAAAAGATCTTTAATTTATGCTACTCAACATAGTGACTGAAAAACTGCCGACCTCAAAAATGCTGCTTCCCCTTTAAAATTTTGGAATACCATGGAGCCTAAAACCTGATCCTGGGTACAAGGAAACCTGCAACAAAGCTCTCTTGTGCTGGCTGTCATAAGAAATAAGTTATAGAAAAACAATCCCACCAACACCATATACAATTTTAGCCTAGATAAGACATGACCATGAGGCAAGAAACTTGTGAAACCAGTCTCATGAGTTTTAAGAGGTAGAACCAGAGACTAGATCCTCACAACCACAAGTAGGTGTGTAAACAGAATGTGCAGCACAGGCTTGCAATAGTTAACACAGAATTCAGCCTTAGCGATGTAGAAAGTAGAGTACCCCAAGGCATGGTCCTGGCACCTTCGCTCTTTCTCATCCTTACAGTAGATACAGATAAAAACATTCACCACAACTTTATATCATCTATGAACAATACGAAAATAATCATGAAAGTATCCTCAGTAAAAGAGAGGATATCAGCAAAGTCTTTTGATGGGCGGTAGAAAGAAATAGTGTACAATGGTGACAGATTCCTAGTGCTCAGATGTCGGAAAAATATGGACATGTTATAGAAAGGGACAAGTTATAGAAAACAAAGAATGACTATATTGAATGAAAAAAATGTGAAGGACCAGGGCACAATAATGTCCGCTGACCTATCATTTAGAAAATACAATAAGACAAAGAACGCAAAATCGAGGCATAGTGAAAACTTTCAGAACACAAGACATATTGTTAAAGATGACTAGAATCAAATTCCTTTTTTCTCTCGCCTTGAGTATCGTTCACAGTTGATGGCAACATTCAGGACAAAAGGAATATCAGAGCTGGAAACTATACAGAGATTATTTACAGTCCACCTGGAGCCCACAAATCATTTAAACATGCACTCTTCGGAAGAGAGGAGAGACACATGGAAGTTTCTTGGGGGTTAAGTCTCAAACTTACTCAGTGCCATAACATACTGAAGTGAGAGAAATGGGAGGGAAAAGTAAAACAAGTATATTGAAAAGCAGGGGAGCCGTGGGCACAATAAGATAACATTGCATAAAGATCCTTGAGCCCAGACTACTCAACGTGCTACCAGAAGATATCTGAGCACTGCTAAAACAACAGATGATTTCTTTAGGAAACTTGACATGTGCATCAAAGTGCAACAAGATCAACTGAAATGTGATGGATATGTGGGCCACCTGGCCGAAAACAACAACAGCCTGGTTGATAAGGCAAGCACCGGACAAGCCTACCCCAAGGCTGGGCTGCAAGAGTTTACCTGGAGTTTACCTGGAGAGAGTTTCGGGGGTCAACGCCCCCGCGGCCCGGTCTGTGACCAGGCCTCCTGGTGGATCAGCGCCTGATCAACCAGGCTGTTGCTGCTGGCTGCACGCAAACCAACGTACGAGCCACAGCCCGGCTGATCAGGAACTGACTTTAGGTGCTTGTCCAGTGCCAGCTTGAAGACTGCCAGGGGTCTGTTGGTAATCCCCCTTATGTGTGCTGGGAGGCAGTTGAACAGTCTCGGGCCCCTGACACTTATTGTATGGTCTCTTAACGTGCTAGTGACACCCCTGCTTTTCATTGGGGGGATGGTGCATCGTCTGCCAAGTCTTTTGCTTTCGTAGTGAGTGATTTTCGTGTGCAAGTTCGGTACTAGTCCCTCTAGGATTTTCCAGGTGTATATAATCATATATCTCTCCCTCCTGCGTTCCAGGGAATACAGGGAATATCTTGAAACCGATCAAAGAGATGTGTATTATATACATACATGCATTGATATTAATGATACCTGTACGCCTACGATACATATCCGTGAATCCGTTTATACCCGTCATACACATGTTAATGACATCTATAATACACGCACGTTAATGACACCTGTACATCTGTCCTACACACAGTTATATCTTTTAAGCTATAAACGTTACAGTGAGTATGAATGGAGCGTAAGCTGCACCAATATCCAGCTTAATATTTCTCCTTTCTATTATGTTCTTCCCGTGTTAGTACACACCAGATGATACTCGTACACTGGAAAAAAAAAATAAAACCTACTTGAATTTATAATGAGGGAAGGAATGACTGAACCTGCTCTAAACAAAACCCTCTGAAATACATTATAATTTCTGGGAATTGCATAGAGCCGTGTATACACACGAGTATTGCAATATGAAGTGGATCAAAAGCCGACCTTTCCCCCACACGCTGATGGGCAGAGAGGGATGGGAAAGGATAAGACTTAAGCCTTACCAGTCCTCATATCGGATTTCGAGGCGGGTTGGCAGACCCAATAGTTCATGGAACCATCAAAGACACACTGAGGGTTGAATATTATAGACTACTCTCTTAACTCATTTATCGACTGTGTGAGACTAAATGATTCAGTGTGAGCACCTACAAGCTTCCACTGACCTATATTGAAATTCATTTTCAACGCCTGACCTCATGAACATAGATCAAAGAACTATGAACAGGCTGAAGGACTGAATACCTCAAAACTTCACGTCATGCACTTCTATCACTCTAAGAATCTCTTGTATGGTTAACTGAAGCAGCTTCATGCACAGGCAAGCCAATGTTTAGTGCTAATATCTCGTTAAATATTTCCAAAGCTCATACTTTGTATTTTAGTAATTTTTTTAAGAGTTCCTAAAGTGTATTTTGAGTTAGGGGTGAGTTGCCACCTGCTCTGAGTGAAGTATCACCTCACTGGGTGAGTTGTCACCTGCTCTGAGTGAAGTATCATCTCACTGGGTGAGTTGCCACCTGCTCTGAGTGAAGTATCATCTCACTGGGTGAGTTGTCACCTGCTCTGAGTGAAGTATCACCTCACTGGGTGAGTTGTCACCTGCTCTGAGTGAAGTATCATCTCACTGGGTGAGTTGCCACCTGCTCTGAGTGAAGTATCATCTCACTGGGTGAGTTGTCACCTGCTCTGAGTGAAGTATCATCTCACTGGGTGAGTTGTCACCTGCTCTGAGTGAAGTATCATCTCACTGGGTGAGTTGCCACCTGCTCTGAGTGAAGTATCATCTCACTGGGTGAGTTGTCACCTGCTCTGAGTGAAGTATCACCTCACTGGGTGAGTTGTCACCTGCTCTGAGTGAAGTATCATCTCACTGGGTGAGTTGTCACCTGCTCTGAGTGAAGTATCATCTCACTGGGTGAGTTGTCACCTGCTCTGAGTGAAGTATCATCTCACTGGGTGAGTTGTCACCTGCTCTGAGTGAAGTATCATCTCACTGGGTGAGTTGCCACCTGCTCTGAGTGAAGTATCATCTCACTGGGTGAGCTGCCACCTGCTCTGAGTGAAGTATCATCTCACTGGGTGAGTTGTCACCTGCTCTGAGTGAAGTATCATCTCACTGGGTGAGTTGTCACCTGCTCTGAGTGAAGTATCATCTCACTGGGTGAGTTGCCACCTGCTCTGAGTGAAGTATCATCTCACTGGGTGAGTTGTTACCTGCTCTGAGTGAAGTACCGCCTCACTGGGTGAGTTGCCACCTGCTCTGAGTGAAGTATCGCCTCACTGGGTGAGTTGCCACCTGCTCTGAGTGAAGTATCATCTCACTGGGTGAGTTGCCACCTGCTCTGAGTGAAGTATCATCTCACTGGGTGAGTTGTCACCTGCTCTGAGTGAAGTATCATCTCACTGGGTGAGTTGCCACCTGCTCTGAGTGAAGTATCATCTCACTGGGTGAGTTGTCACCTGCTCTGAGTGAAGTATCATCTCACTGGGTGAGTTGCCACCTGCTCTGAGTGAAGTATCATCTCACTGGGTGAGTTGCCACCTGCTCTGAGTGAAGTATCATCTCACTGGGTGAGTTGTCACCTGCTCTGAGTGAAGTATCATCTCACTGGGTGAGTTGTCACCTGCTCTGAGTGAAGTATCACCTCAATGTTAAACATAAAATATGTTTCTCTTGCCTCTGCTTCTAATTCCTCTGCAAATGTGTGTGTAAGCACATGAAAGCGTTCAAGTGTTTCTCTCTCTCTCTCTCTTATATATATATATATATATATATATATATATATATATATATATATATATATATATATATATATATATATATATATATATATATATGAAAACAACCACTCTGAAAGAATAAGAGAAATTCCAAGCGCTTTCGTGACTACTCACATTATCAAGGAACTATGAAAGTAAAGCATCTAAGATTCTTTAAGTTTTATGATACACTTAATAACAATAAAAATTTGCGCCTTACTAAAGCAGACAAAATAAATGCAATAGTAATTATGAAAGAAAATGATTACCAAGAAAAAATGAATAATCTCTTAGATGATATTCTAAACTTAGGAACCGTTAACAGCAATTTCAATAAAACAATAAAACTTCTACTGAAAGGCAAAGATGAATTAGTCAAACAATTTACTTCCACTAATCCATCTTTACCTTACATGTATGGACTAATAAAAACACACAAACCAGGGAATCCAGTCAGACCAATTATTAGCTCCATAGGGTCAGTTTCATGTAAATTATCCAAATGGCTTGTTGATATTTTGAGCCCTATTGTTGGCAAAATTTCTAACTTTAATGTTAAAAACAACATAGACTTGGTTGATAAATTAAGCTTCTTGACTGACTTAAATGATTTTAACATGGTTAGTTTTGATGTTACTTCCTTGTTTACGAAAGTTCCTGTTGATGATTTATTAAGTTTCTTATCTGAAGAACTCGTTAACTATGATTTATCATTGCCAGTTCCTACTATCATTAAACTTATTAAACTTTGCATTGTTGATGCAAAATTTGTATTTAATGATAAGTTTTACACTCAGAAGTTTGGTATGGCAATGGGAAATCCTCTTTCACCTGTTCTTAGTAACCTATACATGGAATTTTTTGAAACAAGATTGCTTAACACAATCCTCCCCAATAGAGCTAAATGGTTCAGATATGTTGATTATATTTTGTGTCTTATGCCCAAAAATGTAGATATACACCATTTTCTTGGAAAATTAAATAGCTTAGCCC
Source organism: Cherax quadricarinatus (assembly GCF_038502225.1). Taxonomy (NCBI): domain Eukaryota; kingdom Metazoa; phylum Arthropoda; class Malacostraca; order Decapoda; family Parastacidae; genus Cherax; species Cherax quadricarinatus. The sequence goes on from NC_091341.1 coordinate 3,787,647, forward strand.
ATTCTATAAACTATACTGTTGAGTTTGAAGAAAATAACTCATTGCCTTTTCTAGATCTTTTAATTATTAAGGGTAATGAATTCAACTTTAAAATTTACAGAAAACCTACAAATAACTGTTCCTATGTCCACTATTATTCCTCGCATCAAGATAGTGTCAAACTGTCTGTTTTCTCATCAATGTTTTTGAGAGCTTTACGAATTTGTAGTCCTGAGTTCATAGATGAGGAAATATCCAAAATTTATGAAATAGGTAATGATTTAAAATACCCAAGAAATGTAATTGATAAATCTTTTAAAGTTGCTAGAAATACTTTTTACAATCCAAAAAGTGGCAACCAGCCTTATTCAACTAAAACTATGTTGGTTCTCCCTTACCATGAAAACTTGCTTGATATGCCTTCTCTTCTTAAGACTTTTAGTATTAAAGTTGTATTCAAAAATCTTGATACAGTAAAAAAAACTTTTGGTAAAGAATTCCCCCCAAAATGCTGATGGATGTGTCTATAAGATTCCTTGTAAAATTTGCGATAAAGTTTATTACGGTCAAACTGGTAAAAATCTCGAACTAAGATTAAAACAACATAAATATAGCATTAGAACTGGACAAGATTCCAATGCTCTATTTATTCATGTAAGAGATTTTAACCATCCAATTGATTTTCAAAAAGTTGAGAAAGTAGTATCAAGCAAGTCCATGGTCGACAGGAATATAATTTGTTTGATGAATGGTTCAGAGAACCGACATGTTGATAAATTAGACACATGTGCAACTCTTGGGTATCTTTATTAAGGAAACGTTTCGCCACACAGTGGCTTCATCAGTCCATACAAAGGAGAATCTTGAAGAACAGGAGGAAAATGAGGTAATCAGTCCCTCAACCTTGAGTCGATGTGGTCAGTCCATCAATCTATTCAAGATTGATGGACTGACCACATCAACTCAAGGTTGAGGGACTGATTACCTCATTTTCCTCCTGTTCTTCAAGATTCTCCTTTGTATGGACTGATGAAGCCACTGTGTGGCGAAACGTTTCCTTAATAAAGATACCCAAGAGTTGCACATGTGTCTAATTTATCAGGAATATAATTGAATCTTGTTTCATAAAAAGCAGTTTTGACAATAATATGAATATTTTCTTTGGTTTATATAAATTAGATCCATTTATAATTAATAGAATTTGGGAAGAATTTAATAATACACTGGACAAATAATAATTTTTAAAAATTTTCTTGGGTAGAATAGTTTGTTGGTGGGTTGTGCAAAGGACCTGTCCAGTTGGGCCAGCACGTCAGGTGTTTAACCGTTGTGGGATCTGATAGTGAGGTGTTGGTCAGACCCCTTATATACCTTCCTTGGATGCTTTACTTTCATAGTTCCTTGATAATGTGAGTAGTCACGAAAGCGCTTGGAATTTCTCTATTCTTTCAGAGTGGTTGTTTTGCATATTCTGAAGGCAGGCTGGGGCCCCTCTCACACACTGCTAATGTAAGTGTTACAACCCAACAAGTGTGTTTATCTCCAACCATTATATCTCCACGGAACCCTCCCAACATTGCGACGTTTGGTTGCTAAAATTTCCTGCGATCAGAGTATCAATATTTCTGAAACACTGGCGTCCAGGCTGGATCAGGCGTCCAGGCTGGATCAGGCGTCCAGGCTGGATCAGGCGTCCAGGCTGGATCAGGCGTCCAGGCTGGACCAGGCTCCCAGGCTGGACCAGGCTCCCAGCTGACAAGTGGATGACAAGTAGTCACCTTCAACCAAATTTAAGACGGTAAGGAGCAGAACCATGGTACTTTACGTTCACTGAATCAATCGCACTCATTCTGGAACGCCTCCAGCCCTTGCTTGAACTTCACCTACGCAACAGCACTAGTTACACAGCCCAGGTCCTTCCCTCCACTCTTCACTTGACCAGCGGGACCTATATCAGGAATAATCAACTTTTCTGTATAATGCGATAAATCTTTCTTTGAGCGAAATGTTATAATATAGGTCTTGTTTAAGGCAGTGTGACGCTTTACCAACTGAACGACTTCGAGAGGTATGAGTGGTGAGGTATGAGGGTGTGAAGTATGAGGGTGTGAAGTATGAGGGTGTGAAGTATGAGGGTGTGAAGTATGAGGGTGTGAAGTATGAGGGTGTGAAGTATGAGGGTGTGAAGTATGAGGGTGTGAAGTATGAGACAGTAGCATCAGTCAGTAATAATGGTAGAATTTGACAATATGTTAGGAAAAAGGAAACAGATGTAACTAATGTGACATTTTATTGTGGCAACGTCTCTCTCTCTCCAGGAGCTTTGTTAAGGCTTTAACAAAGCTCCTGGAGAGCGAAACGTTGCCACAGTAAACGTCATATTAGTTGCATCTATATTCTATTACACAACATCACAGTAGGTAGCAGAAATACTGGTTCTAAAATCCTCATATTAAAACCTCCTCTCTGTTGAATGGTAAAACGCTGGTCCTGCTAAGACAGTGGTTCCCAAACTGGGGGTAAATTACCCCCTGGGGTAATTTAACCATTTTTGGGGGGGTAATGGAGGGGTGACAGAAAAAAAGTTATGAATTCTGAAAATCAAGAAAACAATGCGGTACCCGGTATGAGGATTATTAACTTTGTCTTAGTATATAAAGTTGTAAAGTAAACCTATTATAAGTAAGTAATAAAGTTAAACCAAATAACAATAAACATCAAAAACTAATATGCAGTATTAGAAAAGAAGAAATATATAGCTAAGTGTGTGGAAACCCAAAAGTATTTTGACAAGTATGCTTCAGGACAAAAGTCACTCAGTAGCCCAGATCGACCTGTCCAGTATGCGTCACTCACTTCCTGAGGCTGCCTCTGTTTCACACTGTCAGTTTATCTGTGAGCATCAGCCGAGGTAGACATAAGCTGGTATGTATGTATACTGCCCTGTGCAGTATATAGTTAGTATTTACCCACTGTTACTGTGAATTTGTAGCTATTATTAATTTTATATATAATGTATGTGTGGTTCTTACGTTTTCAATGGTTTTGCTAGGATTAGCAGAGTATGCGAGGCCGTATACGTTCACGTTTAGCCATATATATCAATAATAACAACATTTTGTGAAAGGGGTAACATGCTTTATGTGGCATGTTAAATTGGGTAACAAGTTGAAAAAGTTTGGGAGCCACTGTGCTAAGAGAACACCTCCGGTATTTGCTCTCTGTCTTAACACTTTGCACAGGTATGCATCAGACACGACCCAGCTAACATAAACATCAATTAACCCGCACTTTGGACGAAAAAAAAAACAACTTAATGACTTTATTCTCAAAAATCACCAATTTTCTTCTTTATTATATTGATGGAGAAGCTGTAAACCTGATGGTCTGGTCGGATAGACTGTTGGTGCTAACTGTCTACACGAGCAGTTGTTTGAAGGAGGTTAAAGATGGCTCCAGGGAACCTTATGGCCCCTGTTGCCAGGTCTGAAATCCAATATTAAACTGAGGAAATCATTGTTGCCAGTTATTTATAAATTTAATATTGAAAATCAGTGTTTTTATACATTTTTGGATATTCAGTAATTAATTCCAAACATTATCTTGTCACTGCAATGATTTTAAATGTAAATGGAAACAAACTAATACGCCAACCATGGTAATGGATTCTAACTGTATTGAAAAAGAACACTGATAGAGAACATATTACAAAGTGTACAGTATTTGCTGAAGATATATTCAAGAACGAGTAATTCCTCTAGTGACTGGTAGTTTACAGTGGTCATCCCTGTTGCACTTAGACCTGGGCTTTCCAAAAAATAACTTGGCCACGTAATCATTACAATGAAAGAACAAATTATTTGAAGTTTATGAAAATATAAGTAAGATTTAATTTAAGATATTAGATTAGATAAGAATCACCAGGAAACAGGACAAGTGTTTCCTGACGCGGGTCTTGGTCATATGATCCGCCACTGGAGCTTTTGGTCATCTGACAAAGACTTGTTGGCTTACCGGTTCTTCCTTTTAAAAATTAGGATTAGCACCAAACTCTGTCTTATCTATGTAGTTCATTATAATTTCATATGGTAATTAAGCATATAAAACATTAAGAAAACCAACATCCTTCATCATGACGCACTTTTTTGACGCTCTTAAAAATTAGACAAAATAATCCTTACGAAACATCCTGAATATTCAGTTGCGTAGAATATAAGATATTTAAAATGAAGTCGTAAAATTAAGGCAGCCATAACTCTCATAAACGATGAAAAGTAAATATAGAAACACACAAACCAGAACGAGTAGTGTTTGATCATCAGCTGTGTTTTTGTAAGCGAGACTCCTGCTTCTGGCAGTGACTGTGTCGAAACAACACACACCAAATCTTGAACCAAGTTTTCTCTAGGCATTTCTGAATCTTGGATCTGTCGTATTTCACATAAAGCCGTTGTAAATGTATCGTAGAGACCCACAACCCAGACTTCATTTTATGTTGTCAGCAACTTTTCCATTAAAAAAAAAAACAGATGGTAAAATCTTATCTTTCTTCCATTCTCTTACGAAAAATCTTATGGCAAGTTTCACAAGCTATTCCATAACCTCGTTTTAAGACACTAATTGAAACAGTGATTCTGGTTTTCTTATAATGTGAATATGCATATAGCTCGCTTTGCTGTAGTTTCAAATATTTGCGTACGATTAAGCAGATTCTTAATATTTCAGTTTCTCTACTGGTCTTACGAGACTCGTGCTAAAAATCTAGTGACTGAGTAGGCCATTAAAGACTGGAATCTCAGCCATGTCGCATATTCATCAACTATTGTCCTGAATACCAGATAGCTGAAGGAATAAACGAAGATACTATATACAATGTCATCATGCACTTACCTTAAGGCCGCACCAGGTATTCTTGTGCTCCATAAACCAGGTTAAGTCACTGAAAGGAAACACAAAAGCGTCTAAGTCGTCGACTCAGGATGGTTGTGGAAATTTTCAAAAGTAGCAACTAGTGAAATCCTGAAGAAGAAAACTCTTACCCTGTTAGACAAGTTTGTATACTATACATTTATATTTAATACGGTAGATGGAGAAAGAGGTATATAAATGTAGATAAAGTAAAATTTAGCATTTATGCGATACTCGTTACTGTAATTAGTTTACAAAAATAAACAAGTACACAGGTACACTCGCACACAAATTAATCCAAGTCAACACTTCTTAAGCTTCCTAATGGGTAGCAAGGAGTGAAACTAGACATCATAATGTAACAAAAAACACGCTTGTTTGATATATGTAATTAAGTACTTCATCCTGGCTAAGAATTTGATTGTTTTTGTTTGAAACAATTGAAGAAACAAGTTTACAGATTTCAAGATCACACAAGGAATGGATTGTTTAATATGGATTGTTCCTACGTATTGAGAAATGTGTAGAAAAAGAACAAAACGCAATGGGACCAAAATTTTTTCTTCGAGTATTTTGTTCAGGCGAGAGAGACTCTTTGGTGCTGTGTTTAAAATGTTTCTCTACCTGCAGTCGATCTGAAGTAAGAAAGCAAAATCATCAAGTACGACATTCCAAGTTACAACTCGTATTTGCCGTCATCCTAGGCCTGATGTGTCATGGAATGGACAAGATGAGCAGAAAAGACCGCAGAACGAGGCCTCCAAAACTCCGGTAGAATGGATATCCAGAGTTTAAACGTAATAAAAATGACACTGAATCCAAACATATAGCCGACTATATTCTTGCTCTTTTTACGATCTCGGTGTCCAACTTAAGAACCGTTAGTCCGATTTGATGCCAAATCCCGGAGTCTTCCAAACTTTTCAAGATGCCTGGCAAATTCTTGGTGTCTAATTACAGTCAACACTGATCCAGCAACGCTTCTCATAGGATCTAGTGATTTTTCGGTGATGATCTAGTCTATAATGATTAAGTCATCACTCATTACATTCGACGCTATCTTGTACATGATTTAGTCACCTTTACTACAATCCTTCTGTCCTCCCAGGGACGACTGGTTTCCACATCCTTATACTATGACAGATTTTGCTGGTTTCATTTCGTTATAACACAATGAGTGAATCGGCATACACTACGTGGACCACTGCTCATCAGGACAACATGGGAGTGAAAAAACCTTGGTGTGCCCAGTTCAGTGACGAGTTCCTTAAAACACTTCCTATGAAGCCCGTCTGTGTTCACGTATTCTTTACTGCATATTAATAGACTGATTTTAACTTCAATCTACACTAATTCATCGAATGTGATTATGCCTTGAGCTTGGTCAAAGCTCCCAATTCAAATCAACCAAAGTTGAGCATTGTGTCTTGCTATTATCGAAAGTGGTCTTGATACATTATTTTTGTAAAAAGTCAATAAGTAATTTATCTTCTATTATATGCAATAACCGTTTTTAACCTTGTGACATGTTACATAAACATGTATGTGAAATGTGCCTGAAGTAATGTGTCTCTAGAGAAAATACATTTCTAGGTGGAAGAGAACGAAACAGATAAATTCACAGCTGTCTCAGAAAGTAACTTTGCTAAAGTAAGAGTCACAAAACAGGGCACTGAATGGCATATAAAAGACAAGAGTCCAGAGAAAAAGGTCCCTATCCGGTCCAGGCCAGGCAGCCTGGGTCCGGATAGGGGGCCCAACAAGAACGACCATATAAAGAGCTAGGACAGATAGATTCACGTTTAGGGCAAAGCAGACAGGGCCAGATTAGAAGCCGGGTAGAGGGCCAAGTTAGGCGTCAAATAGATTGAGGGGCCCGGCAGACAATGCCAGGCAGACAGAACCTGGTAAGGAGGAAGGCAGACAGGACCCAGTAAGGAGGAAGGCAGGCAGGACCCGGTAAGGAGGAAGGCAGACAGGACCAGGTAAGGAGGAAGGCAGACAGGACCCGGTAAGGAGGAAGGCAGACAGGACCAGGTAAGGAGGCAGACAGGACCAGGTAAGGAGGAAGGCAGACAGGACCTGGTAAGGAGGAAGGCAGGCAGGACCAGGTAAGAAGGAAGGCAGACAGGACCAGGCAAGAAGGAAGGCAGACAGGACCATATTGTTCCAGCGGCTAACGCGACGGTAAGGAGTTTTGAGAGACTGACCGCGGGTTCAATCCCGCCCGTGGTATGGTTTCATATTGTGCCCTCTCACATCGCATATTGTGCGCTCTCACAACGCATACTGTGCCCTCTCACAACGCATATTGTTCCCTCTCACAAAGCATACTGTGCCCTCTCACATCGCATATTGTGCCCTCTCACATCGCATATTGTGCCCTCTCACATCGCATATTGTGCCCTCTCACATCGCATATTGTGCCCTCTCACCTAAAACTACCTGGAATGTAGAGTGTCTCGAGTGGAAACCAGAAAAAATCTGCTTAATATACGGAAGATACTTGGGATGGGGGGCTGATTCTATATCTACACTACCATAACAAGGTACTAGAGTGAGATATATGGAAGTGTAAAATAAACCTAGTGAAAAGCTGTGGCGCCGCGGGCGCAGTTCGAGAATATACATTGTCAACATTCTAGGTCCACAACTCTTCAACCTGCTACCAGAGCCGGGTAGATGCTGATGCCATAAACATTGCTGGAACAAGTGTATTTGTGTTTTTTTTTATAGAGGAACCTGGCTCACTACTTCCATCAAGCACCAGATCAAGCAAACTGCGATAACTATGTAGTCCAGCGGGCCGCCAATGCAACACCTTGATTGAACAGGTAATGGACAGGGAAGGGAAACCTGGTCACAGGCTGGGCTGCTAGGGTAGAAAATCCCTGCAAGTCTGTAGCAGGTCTGGCACAGGTCTGGCACAGGTCTGGCACAGGTCTGGCACAGGTCTGGCACAGGTCTGTCGCAGGTCTGACACAGGTACGTTTCTAGGCGTCGCACCACTGTCCGCACCTCCGCCACTGTGTCGTGTCTAAACCCCTGCACGTCACACACAACAAGAACAAGGTCACATACAACAAGCACAACATCACATACAACAAGCACAACGTCATATACAACAAGCACAACGTCACATACAACAAGCATAACGTCACATACAACAAACACATACGGCCCGTGGTTTCTCAGGGAATCCGATAGCACATAAGAGCGGGGAATCAATCAACGAGAAAATCATGTATCCCATCGTCAAATTTCACCAGTTCGGGTGAATACCAATTGATGGGTAATGCGAGCTGTCATTTTCATAGAAAATGTCAATACCCAATGATAGTGACGGTGTTTATAAAGAGTACCTTCTAATACTGACGGTACCCTGTAATACTGATGTAATAATAACGGTACCCTGTGATACTGATGTAATAATAACGGTACCCTGTGATACTGATGTAATAATAACGGTACCCTGTGATACTGATGTAATAATAACGGTACCCTGTAATACTTACTGCTGACGGTACAGTGCGGTACCAGTGATACCTATGATAGTGTGATATCCCATTAATATTAGCGGTACGGGTAACAATGACTGTACAGTGTGATAATGTCGAAACCATGTGATAATGACGGTACCTGAGATATAATGAAGGAACTCGTGGTGACTGTACATTGTAGAGTGTGGATTCTAAGTACAAGCTGACGTCTTTGTATCAGTCCTAGAAACTGAGTTTAAGTCTCTCCATATTACCTGCGTTGATGTGTCTTCAGGAAGACTACCAGCCATCATAACCAGTCGCTTCCAGCCATCACAACCAGTCACTACCAGCCATCACAACCAGTCACTACCAGCCATCACAACCAGTCACTACCAGCCATCACAGCCAGTCACTACCAGCCATCACAGCCAGTCACTACCAGCCATCACAACCAGTCACTACCTGCCATCACAACCAGTTTGTTGTTAAATCCTTACCAGATATCCCTCACTTCTGTTAACACTGTATTTTCAAAATGTTACAACCATCGTGATCCACAGAAAAGTGTTAAAACACGGTTTTTTTTTTTTAAGAGAGAGAGAGAGAGAGAGAGAGAGAGAGACACACACACACACACACAGAGCGCATTTTGCTATATTGGATACATCAGCTGTGTGCTATCTTATTGTGTATGAAAATTACACAATAGGGAATTGAAGGGGTGGAGGGTAAGCCAACGGAAGGTCTCGGTCAGATGACCAAAAAGCTCCAGCTGCGGGTCATCATATGACTAAGACCCACGTCAGAAAACACTTGTCCTGTTCCTAACAAATCTACCTAACCTGGCTATGTTTCCCTGTCACATTCCATCACGCAGGATGTGTCATAGTGATGACAGCTGTCAGCTGGAAGACTTCAGTAGGACAATGAAGACATCTTCAAGCATTTCATTACAGTTTAAGCAGCTATGGCAGCTTGAAAGGTTTCTTTCCAGCATAGCTGGAGTAACTATCAGTTATGAATTACCATCTCCCAGGACAGCCTACTCCATACACAGGAAGGGAAGGAGGGAATAGGAGGGGGGTGAGTCAGTAGTTTTTATGGAAGTGTGTGTTCAGTGGTGGTATGAACCATCTGCCTCTTCTTGCCCCGTCTGCCATGCAACCATAAAAAAAGTAAACAAATGGAAAAAAAAAAAAGATATACACATATACACAGCTGGTATAGCTTCCTCCCCACACGATAGTTGAAGATACTGGTGCGCTCTAACTTTATAGCTGCGTGAATCATGCTCTCCAGCAGTTAACAAGCATTTTAATAGAGCCATAAAGGGAACTTTCCTTCCAATTCCTGAAGACAATGTCCAGAAGGCACAAGTGGCAAGGAACCCAGCCCGGACGCTGCTGCAGTAATGATCATCATCTGCTGCTGCTGCTGCACGCTACAGTCTGTGACCGCAGCTGATAATACCATTAATTTTAATTATAGATCCCTTGCCATCACTTGCATCTTGAGCGCCTCGTCTGAGTAAGTCCCATTAAAGTTGTGTGGTGGAGTGGTATTATAAAGAGGGACCTTGGAGAACACTTGTGCTGCTTTGTTGTAGCGACGTGTCGTCAACCAGTGACTTTGTCAGTCTATAATAGATACTGGAGGAGATGGAAGACGTCAAGATGTAATTTGATGTTATTAGCCTCTATGAAGGCTGAGGTACTGATCATCCTTCTCTAGAGAAGCACAAATAACCCGCACGTAGGAGACTTAAGTTATGACGACGTTTCGGTCAGAATTGGACCATTAACCTGTCCCCTTCCCCTTCTCGTATATATATTCTGGCTCCTTCGCGCTTCTGCGTGACTAATTAATGGCCCAAGTCGGAGCGAAACGTTGTCATAAATTTCGGTCTCCTGTGTGTCGGTTATTTGCGTATTATTCCGGTCATGGTATTGTGCCTTTTTATTCTTTGATAAAAGTCACTGGTTAGCTACAAGTCTTAACAATAATAATAGCCAAGTGTTGCATACGTGCCTTAGTCATCTACTTGTCTGTTTTGTACACCATTAACATAATCATCATACCTTGGTCAGCTTATCATGTTCATAACGTCCTACCCTTGCTATACTAGGCAGCTCGATTTGATGACCCTTGTTAACTGCACACGAGGGTCCACTGTGTTTGCTCAAAGTTCGTACCCCTCTCTTGAAATAAGGCGAATACGTGCGTGTCTCCGCCTTCATATTGCGTATACAGGTGCGTGCCAGTGTCCTAAAATTACGTGTACAAGTGAATGTCCCTCTCTTGAAACTTGCAAGTTTCTAAGCTTATATATTGATTTCAGACGGCTATTGACCGGGGCTGACACTAAGGTATCCAGACAGGAGCAGGAAGGCAGAATGGACCTAGTAGCGACCAGCGAAGAGGAGCTGTGAATCGACCCCTTCAACCACAAGTAGATAAGTACAAACAAGCGAGTCCAGTATATATACAGTTTATGTGTACTGAAAACTTACTTCATTTCCTCTCTCAATTGAAAACAAAAAATCTTTAAAATTCACATAGAAGGAAACTACGTTGTGAACGCCTCGCCTGGAAGGTTACAGACATTAAACCCGACAAACTAACACCGGGTGAGAGTGCAATGATTTGTTTACCTTCATTGTTCTCTGTGTTGTGTTACTTCAATACTCTGAGTGTCATGCAGAGCTTTGTGCACGGGTGAAGCGTGCACAAGCTCACT